>NW_027556192.1:0-18023 GCF_003287225.1 Phascolarctos cinereus | reverse complement strand
TTCCTCCTTGTTCCTCGAATTTGCTGCCTACTCCCCTCTTACACCTAATTCGTGGATCCATTTGTAGTTTGATTTGAAAGGTGTTGATGTCCTGTTGTATTTCTGGCAAACTGCTTTTCCCTTATCCCATTTGTTTTTTTTTTCCCATCAACTAGTGTGTGCTCCCTTCCCCCCACCCACCCAATTGCTGTCTTTGGATTTATTAAATACTAAGTTATTTTATTTGTTTGCGTCTGTACATTGCATAACTCATCTTTCCCACTGATCAACCTCCCACATTTTAACAAGTTCCCATTGTTTTCCAGGCAGCTAGGTGTCCCAATGGGCCTGAAGTCAGGAAGAATCATCTCCTTGAGTTGAAACCTGGCCTGTGACACTTACCAGCTGTGTGACCTTCAGCAAGTCACTTCACTGTCTTTGCCTCACTTCCTCACCTGTCAAATGAGCTTCAGAAGGAAATGGCAAACCACTCCAGTGTCTTTGCCAAGAAACCCCCAAATGGGGTCAGGAAAAGTCAGACAGAAGTAAACAAGAACAATTGTTTTCAGAATCCCAGATATGTAGTATAGATTGGATTTGCTGCTGATAATCACTAACCCAAAGCCCTTTCTTTCCTCCTTCCCCACCTCCCTTATTACCTGTGAGATACTTGACCTCTTTTTAAACTTTTTTTATTGTTTTCTGTTTCTTATATCACCAGGGTATCTCCCCATCCTCAAGAGCCATGTGATGTGATAAAGAGTATTTTTTTCTTTTAGGGAGGAAAAGAAAAGTGAGCACAGCTGATTGGTACAGGTGGAAAAGGCGTGCAACTTATAACACCTGTGGACCCCTTAAGTCCTGGCCGAGGTAGGGTGATGGTGTCTTCTCATGTTTCCTTTTCATTCCCACTTGATCATTAACATTTTGGTTAATTTTTTATGTCTCATTCTTTTCCTGTCAGTTGTTGTAGTTACTGTTTGTATGTAGTGTTTTGTTTTTTCTTTTTTTTTACTCTGCTTAATTCACTTTTCATCAGTTCACAAAGATCTTTCTGTACTTCTCTGTACTCATCACACACATCATTTCTCACAGCCTGGTAGTAGTATTCCATGATGTTCATTATGTTTCACACTTTGGTTAGCAGTTCCCCAGGTGATAAGGGTAAAGAGTAGGGGCAGACCTGTGGCCTCCCTTGGTGACCCCTGTCCCTCCCTGCCTTTGTCTTCTCCTGCCTAGAGAAAGGAGGCTGAGCCCCGCCCCTTCCCCACACCAGCCCTTTCTTCCTCTACTCTGGAGGTTGTGAGGAATCCAAGTCCCATTCAAGGGCTAGTGGTTTGCATATGCTGCTGCAGCTACTGTGCTCCTCCCTTTTGTGGAGCCCAGGACAGCCCTCCCTCCACCTCCCCCTTCCTCTCTTTGTCTTCCCCCTCCCAGTTTCTGTAAAGGGGCCCACCCTCAACAACCCCAAGCTGAGCTCAGCTGCTGCCCCCCCCCAGCCCCAGCAGCCTACCCTCAGGAACCTGGGACCCTGGCAAGCTCCAGGATCACTTCAAGGTCAAGGATGCAGCTGCAACCCCCTTCTGTAGCCAGTGTGGGTGATAGGGACAGAGAGAAATGACTGGGGTGGGGGGCGGCTCCCCAGTGCTCTGGGCCTGATGTTAGAGACCTCTTCTCCTCCCCCTGCTCTTCTGGGAGACTAGCCCCGCCTTGCAGTGATGTCACAATGCCACCCCCTCTGACCCTCTATTAAGTGTAAGTCTTCTTTGACTCTGGAGGAGGCTGTGAGTGGGGTGAGCAGTTGGAGGTCTACATGCCCCCCCACCCACTTCTCCTCCCCTTCCACTCCACACCCACCCTTCTGCTCCATTGCCTCCATCTTTCCTCCATCTTCCAGACTGACCTATCCTGAGGGTCCTGCTAGTGCCTATGGGGTTGTGAGTGAAGTAAGTGCCCCCTCCCTGCACCTGCCTCAGCCCCTCACTTTCTTTTTCTCTTCCCTTCCCCCCTAACCTTTTCATGAAGCTGACCCTCTGCCATCCCCAGTTAGTGCTCAGAAAATGTGTGTGAGGGTGGGTGTATCAGTACCTTTGTTTGTGCCTGTGTTGTTTCTGTCAGTAGGAACGTGTTTGTGTGGGGGGGGGAGAGAGAGAGGGAGAGAGAGAGAGAGAGAGAGAGAGAGAGAGAGAGAGTCCATGTGGGTGTGTATATGTGTGTATGTATGGCTATGTTCAAGAGTGAACCTGTGTGTGCCTTCTCCTCCAGGGATGCTCCTGCTTAGGGCTTGCTGCCTGCCCATGCCTTAGTCTGCAGGTCTGGGGCTTGGGGGTCATGAGATTGGGTGGGGTACACTGGAGTTGAAATTGTTTTCTGGGCAGCTAGGTATTCTGTGGGGCCTGAAGTCAGGAAGAATCATCTTCTTGAGTTCAAATCTGGCCTCAGACACTTAGTAGCTATGTGACTCTGGGCAAGTCCCTCAGTTCCTCCTCTGTCAGATGAGCTTTAGAAGGAAAATGGCAGACCACTTCAGTATCTTTGCCAAGAAAACCCCAATGTGGGCAGGAAAAGTCAGACGGGACTAAACAACAACAGTAATTGTTTGCATAATCACAGATTTGTAATGTCTTTGGATCTGCTACTGATAAATCACTAACCCAAACCCCTTCCTTTCCTCCTTCCCCACCTCTGTTATTACCCTTGAGATACTTGACTCCTTTTTTATTGATGTTTTCTGTTTCTTACATCACCAGGGTATCCCATGTATCTCTCCCTCCCCTCATCCTCAAGAGCCATGCCATGTGACGAATCATATTTCTTGCTTTAGGAAGAAAAAGAAAAGTGAGCACAACTGATCAATGCATTTGGGCAAACGTGTGCAATGTGTAACACCCATGGACTGCTCACTTCCTGAATGGGGTAGGGTGATGGTGTCTTCTCATGTTTCCTTTTCATTCCCACTTGATCTTTAACATTTTGTTACAGGTACTTTTAAATTTTTGCTGAGTCATTCTTTCCATTTCAATTGTTGTCATTACTGTGTATATGCCTTGTTTTCTTGGCTGTGTTTAATTCACTTTGCATCAGTTCACAAAGACCTTTCCATACTTCTCTGTACTTCTCACACATATCATTTCTTATTTACATTAAGTACGTAGCAGTATTCCATGCCTTTCCTGTTCCATGTCTTGTTGATAAGTATCTACTGTTTCCAAATCATAGCTGTCACAAAAAGTGGTGTCATAAGTATTTTGGAATATATATGGACTCTTTTGTTATTAATGGCATCATTGGGTTGTAATGGAGTCTTTGTTTTAAAGGCTTTGGGCATTTTCCTTTCCTTCTTTGCATAATTTCAAATTACTTTCCAAACTGGATGTGTCATTTCACAGCTCCTCCAATAAGGTATTAGCATGTGTAAATCCCTATACCTTTTTTAGGTATCAAAAACATAGTTGTGCCATAAAAGGAATTTGATAGGAGTCCTTCTTTACCTGTTGTTTCAGTTAGTTTATATAGTATTGGGATGAAATGTTTTTAAATGTTTGGTAGAATTCACTTTCACGGTTGATCTAGTCCTGGGAATTTTTTCCTAGGAAACTCATTTATGCTTTTTTCAATATTTTTTCTTTTAAGATATTGTTATTTATGTATTCTGTTTCCTCTTCTTTTGACATGGGCAGTTTATGTTTTTGTAAGTATTCATCTATTTCATGTAGATTGCCAGTTTTGCTGGCATAGGATTGGGCAAAATAACTCCTACATGATGCTTTCATTTCCTCTTCATTGGTTACGCATACGCTTTTGTTTTTGAGAATGGCAATTTGGTTTTCTTCTTTCTTTTTGTTAATCAAGTCACCTAAAGGTTTATCTGTTTTTATTAGTATTTTCATAAAAGCAGCACCTGCTTTTATTTTATAATTTTACTTTTTAAACATCTTAGTCTCACCTTTGATTTCCAATTTGATGTTTAATTGAAGATTTTGTCATTTGTTCTTTTCCTAGATTGATACATTTTATGCCCAGTTCCTTGGTCTGCTCTTTCTCTGTTTTATGGATGTAAGAATTTAGACATAGAAATTTCCCCTAAATACTGCTTTGGGAGCATCCCACAAATTTTGATATGTTGCCTCATTGTTTTAATTCACTTTAAAGAAATTATTGGTTGATGCTGTGTTGTGTTCTTTGATCCACTCATTCTTTAGGCTTGGGTATTTTATTTTCCAATTAACTTTTAATCTGTGTTTCTACATCTCTGTAATGATATTGCATTGTGGTCTGTTAAAGGTGCATTTAGTATTTCTGTTTTTCTCCATTTGGTTATGAGGTTTTTATGCCCTAATATATGCTTATTTTTTCTGAAGGTGTCACGTACAGCTGAGAAAAAGTTATATTCCTTTCTATTTCCATTCAATTTTCTCCAGATTTCTATCCTATCTGACTTTTCTGATATTCTTTTCCTCTCCTTAACTTCTCTTTTGTTATTTTAGGCACAGATTTGCTTAATTCTGAGAGGTGAAAGTTGGGTCACCCGTTGGTATAGTTTTACTGTCTAGTTTTACTGTCTATGTCCTTCTGCATGTCCTTTAACACTCCCTTTCAGAAGCTGGATACTCTGCCATTTGGTGCATCTTTGGTTAGTATTGATATTATATTATTGTCTATGGTACCTTTTAGCAAGATGTAGTTGCTCTCCCTATCCCTTTGAATTAGGACTATTTCAGCTTTTGGCTTGTCTGAGATCATGATTGCTACCATTGCATTTTATACTTCAGCTAAAGCCCACGTGTCTGTGAAAGGGCGAGGGGAGTGATTGTCTGCAACTTCAGGCCTTTCACACTGCTGTTTTCAGAGCTAGCTCTGGGGGTTTCAGAGTTTTTGGTGGTTCCAAAGTGATGCATTTGGGGAGAGGTTTGGTCACTGCTTTCCTGGTCTGTGCTCTGGGCCTTACCCAGGAAGAACCCCTGATCCCTTGGGACTCTAATGGATCCTGCTCCTCAGGGTCCCTGTTTCCTCTTGCCAGAAAGTTGTCACCCAGAAGTCTGTGTAGGCAGTGGAGTGTCCAAACAGCTTTCACGTTTTCCCTTGGGATAGTTGAAGTTTCTCTTGCTGCTGCTTACATTCAAGGTAGTTTATATTCTCTGTGGTACCACTCCCAGACCCTTGTACCCATCATAGAGAAAGCTTTTATAGGGCAAGGGTGCCTAGGATTGACTGATGGAACAGTTGGCATGTTAATTAGTTCTAACTGTGTGCTGTTGTGGTCAGTTTTTAGTTAGGGACTGGAGGCTGGTTAGTTCAGGGGCTCTGGATACAAGTTGTTGTCAAGGGCATTCCTCATCAGGACTGTGACCTTAATAGGGTATGCATCTCCAGAACCTAGCAGTGTACCTGTTATGCAGGAGGTACTTAAGAAATGCTTGCTGATTGCTTAATTAGGCCACCTGTCTTTCTCTGTGCCCAGCACATAGGAAGAGCTTCATCTATAGCTATAGAATGAGTAAATTGAGTTACAGGTCTAAGCTAGAGTAAATATGAATGATTATAATTCCATCTCTTATAGATTTCTCATTTATAATTTTCATTACTTATCACTTTATTTTTTTAATTATCATACGTAATTCATGTATTCCCTTATAGTTTAATTTGATCTGTTGTGTGAAGTGTTGAACTCTTCTCAAATTCCTGCAAAACAGCTTTCCACTTATGCCATCTGTTTTTTTTCCCATCAACTACAGACAGTTCTTATTTTGGGTAAGTGGACTCTTGGGCAAACCTCCAAGTAAAAGGATTTTGAAGCAATGTGAATTTGCCCACACATCCGGCTACAAGAGAAGGAGGGAGGCAGGAAGGGGGTCACAGGCCTGTGAAGGGAGGGGGCCAGGAGATGGTTCAAGGACACAGGGGAGGCCTGGGACAGAGAAGCAAGAGCAGGAAGAGGATCTGGCCAGGGTCGGGGCCAGTCACATGATGGATGACCTGGCCAGAACTGAGAGGAAGAACAAGCAGGTGACAGACGTATGGAAGCTGGACATGGCCACATGAAGAAGAAGACAGGCAACACATGGATGAGGAAAGACACACAGTACCCAATTGTGGGTGGACAGAAGACAGACACAGATACCAGACAGGCAGATAACAGGCAGAGCAGCCAAAAGTCTCCTCTCTCAGCACTAGAGGTCTCAAGCCAATCCCTGATCCTGAAGCTGCAGAGGTGGAAGAAATCACTCTGCACGTCCAAAACCTCTTTTTTTGCCCTTTCCCACCTCTCCATGAATACTCTGTAGATTCTTGACCTCATTTAAAAGTTTTTACTCATGGTTACTGTGTCTTACTTCATGGTATCCCATGTATTGCCCCCTCTCCCTCTCCTCCTCTCTGAGAGCCATGCCATGTGACAAATGGTATCTTTTGTTTTAGGAAGGAAAAGCAGTCAACACCACTAAAATAGTACACAGAGGAAAAGATACTTGTGGTAGGAGACAGTCTCTCTGGGAACATTCTACTTACTGCAGGATCACTTTCTGTCAAAAAACATCTGTCTCTGAGCACGTGGAGGGAATGATACTTGTGATAGGAGAGACACTCTCTCTGGGAACATTCTACTTACTGCAGGATCACTTTCTGTCAAAAAACATCTAGTCTCTGAGCACTTGGAGGGAATGATACTTGTGACAGGAGAGACACTCTCTCTGAGAACATTCTACTTACTGCAGGATCGCTTTCTGTCAAAAAACATCTGTCTCTGAGCACGTGGAGGGAATGATACTTGTGACAGGAGAGACACTCTCTCTGAGAACATTCTACTTACTGCAGGATCGCTTTCTGTCAAAAAACATCTGTCTCTGAGCATGTGGAGGGAATGATACTTGTGACAGGAGAGACACTCTCTCTGAGAACATTCTACTTACTGCAGGATCGCTTTCTGTCAAAAAACATCTGTCTCTGAGCACGTGGAGGGAATGATACTTGTGACAGGAGAGACACTCTCTCTGAGAACATTCTACTTACTGCAGGATCGCTTTCTGTCAAAAAACATCTGTCTCTGAGCACGTGGAGGGAATGATACTTGTGACAGGAGAGACACTCTCTCTGAGAACATTCTACTTACTGCAGGATCGCTTTCTGTCAAAAAGCTTCTGTCTCTGAGCATGTGGAGGGAATGATACTTGTGACAGGAGAGACACTCTCTCTGAGAACATTCTACTTACTGCAGGATCGCTTTCTGTCAAAAAACATCTGTCTCTGAGCATGTGGAGGGAATGATACTTGTGACAGGAGAGACACTCTCTCTGAGAACATTCTACTTACTGCAGGATCACTTTCTGTCAAAAAACATCTAGTCTCAGAGCACTTGGAGGGAATGATACTTGTGACAGGAGAGATACTCTCTCTGGGAACATTCCAGTGTAAGAAAGAAACTGGGTAGGCTTTCTGGGTAAAGAAACTAACCTTTGAGAGAAGCATTGGTGGGGTCTATAGTCTGCCCAGTGTGGTCTGAGACCCCACCTTTGTTTCCCATAATCAAGGTTGGTTTCTTTGCCCAGAGAGGCTTTCCAGTCTCTTTCTTACACCAGATACTACAGGCTTGCGTTTTGTGGAAACACATCTACTCTCTGAACACTCAGAGGAAAAGATATTTGTGGCAGGAGACACTCTCTCTGGGAACATTCTACTTACTGCAGGATCGCTCTCTGGCAAAAAACATCTACTCTCAACACCTGGAGGAAAAGATACTTGTGGCAGGAAACACTCTCTCTGGGAACATTCCAGTTACTACAAGCTTACTCTCTGTGGAAGCACCCGTAGCCTCAGAACACTCAGCAGACAAGACATTTCGGGTTGAAGACACACACTCTGAGAACCTTCTACTGACCACAGGCTTACTCTCTACAGAAACACATGGAGGGAAAAATGGATATATGATGAAGTAGAGACCTTTGAAGCATTCCTGATGAAAAGACCAGAGCTGAAGAGAAAATGTGACTTTCAAATACAAGACAAACATTAAAAGGTAAATATGAAAGAGAAATCCTAAGCGACTCAATAAGGTTAAATTGTCTACTTTTCTATAAGAGAAGAGGATACACATATCTTTAAGAATGTTGTCGTTATTAGAATAGGTTAGAGGGATTTTGCATAAAAAGAAGTTTTTACATAGGAAACCAGTTAGGTTGAGATGATGTAAAATAAAGGGATGGGTGAGAAATGTGGATGCCCTGGGAGAAGGCAGAAGGAGAGAAAGAATGGGGGAAATGATCTCGTATAAAATAGGTGTGGAAGGAAGAGCTTTTACCCTGGAGTGGAGAAAGGTCGCAGGGCAGAGTGGCCAATGCTTGAACTTCAGTCACATCTAAATTGGTTCACAAAGAGGAAAATATCTATATCTATTTTGTATCTGTATCTATATATACTTACTCAATTGGTCATAAGAATCCATCTTACTCTAGAGGTAAGTAAGAGAATGGAAAAGAGAAAGAAAAATTGGTGATAAAAGGGCAAGCTGATAAAAGAATACAGTGGTTATATGCAAAACTGAAATGAGAGGAGAGACAGGATAAAAAGAGAGAGAGAAGGAGAAACAGAAGAAAATAGGATGGAGGGAAATGTATAGTTCCTCATCCTCACTTTGTGAATGGGATGAACTCATGCATAAAATGGAAGGGGATAGCAAAATGGATTAGAAAGCAGTATCCAAAAATGTGTGTGTTTGTTTGTTTTAAAAGAAACATGCTTGAAACAAAGAGAGAACCACAGAGTTAAAATAGGGCGCTGGAGGAGAAACTGTTATACCTCTGCTAAATTAAAAAATGGAGGGGTGGCAGTCATGATCCTGAGATCAAAGCAAAAGCACAAATACACCTAGTAAAGGGGGTAAGCAGGGAAACGACCTCTTGTTCAAAGGAATGACAGACAATGAAGTACTATCAATAGTAAACATATTTGGGAAATGGCATAGGACTCAAATTCTTAAAGGAAAAATTAAACGAGGTACAGGAAGAAATAGACGGGAAAACTATAGTAGTGGGTTACCTCAACTTTTTGTTCTGAGAGCTAGATAAACCTAAGCATAAAATGAATAAGAAAGAAGTTAAGACGAGTGATAGAATTTTAGAAAACTTAGATATGAAAGACCTCTGGAGAAAACTGAATGAGGATAGAAAGGAGTACAGACAAATGGTGCTTCATGGAAATTCACATTATACAAACTCGACTTTATGTAAGGAATTCTATAAGAAATGTGCATTCCAAGAAAACACCTCTGCTTTACCATACTGTACTGGGATCTCTTTCTCCTCCTGTCCCTCAACTTGGTGCTCTGTGGCCTCCTACCACCACTAACCCTCTGCCCCAAAGAAAGAGGTAAAAGAAAGTCCTCCAAGTGAAAGCAGAAGAACAGACCTGCAGAGAGACAGCCACCACCACTGCTGAATGGGGACTTGGCTTGAGACCTCCACTGCTGAGAGAGGAGACCTTGGTTTCACTCTGCCCACCTGCCCGAGAGTTTGGTCCCTACATTTTGGTATTTTGTCCATCCATGTGGGTGTACAATGTGTTTGTCCCTGGTCCCCACCGAGTGTGGCCTGTCCTTTCCTGAATGTTTGCGTGTCCGGCCTTCATGTGTCTGCCTGCTGGCATGTTCTTCCTTTCAGTTCCAGCCGGGCCCTCATGTGGCTGGCCCCACCAGCCACGTGTTCCTCCTCCTGCTCTTGCTTCTCAGTGCCCAGGCTCCACGTGTCCTGGAACCATGTGCCAACCCCTCCTCCACAGGGGTGCAGTCCCCTTCCCACTTCCCTCCTGCCCTTTTCCACTTCTGTGGGTAAATTCACATGATGTAAAGGGTCTTCGGGATGGTCCACTTAAGTTGTTGTTGTTGTTGTTGTTGTTGTTGTTAATATTTATTTAGTATTTTATTTTTCCCCAATTATATGTAAAAACAATTTTTCACATTCATTTTAAACTTTTGAGTTCTAAATTCTCTCCCTTACTCCTCCCTCAATCTCTACCCCGCTCCCCCTCCCTCGCATCGAGCAGGTAAGCTGTTTGATATAAGTTGTACATATTTGGTCATGTAAAACATATTTCCATATTAGTTATGTTATAAAAGAAAAATAGACCAAAAAAACCCATCAAGAAATATAAAGTTAAAAAAAAGTATGCTTTGATCTGTATTCAGAGACCACCAGTTTTTTCTGTGGGGATGGATAGCATTTTTCATCATTTGTCCTTCAGAATTGTCTTAGATCTTTATATTGCTGAAAATAGCTAAGTCATTCATAGCTGATCATCTTATAATAGAGCTGTTACTGTGTACCATGTTCACCTGGAACTACTCGTTTCGCTTTGCTTTAGTTCATGTAAATGTTTCTAGGATTTTCTGAGACCACCCTGATCATCATTTCTTATAGCATTCCATCACACTTACATACCACAACTTAATCATCCATTCCCGATTGATGCTTATCCCCTCAATTTCCAGTTCTTTGCCATGAGAAAAGAGCTGCTATACATATTTTTGTATGTAGAGGTCCATTTAGTATTTTTTAATATCTTTTGGAATAAAGATCTAGCAGTGGTATTGCTAGGTCAAAGGGTATGCATGGTTTTATAGCCCTTTGGACAAAGTTCCAAATTGCTTTATAGAACGGTTAAATCTGTTCACAGCTCCACCAACAGAATATTAATGTCTCAAATTTCCCACATCCCCTCCAGAATTTGTCATTTTCTGTCCTATTAGCCAACCTAGTATGTGTGAGGTAGCACCTCCCAATTTTTTCATTTGCATGTCTCCAATCAGTAATGATTTACAACATTTTTTCATATGGCTATAGATAGCTTTGATTACTTCATCTGAAAACTGACTGGTCATATCTTTTGATCATTGATCTGGTGGGGAATGGCTCTTATTTTTATAAATTTGACTGACTTGTCTATGTAATTGAGAAACAAGGCCTTTATCAGTGGAACTTGGCTTCAAGAATTTTTTTTTTACCACTTATGTTTGCTAACTGTATTTCTCTCCATCCTATTTCCCCCTTATTTCTTTTATTCTGTTTCTCCTTTCATGTTGAGGGCTTGCACTGATGGGTTTGAGGATATAGGTCATGTCGGGATGTTCGTGTTCCTGTCCATTATCTAAGAGCCGTCTCGGTCAGAACGTAGGCTCTGCGACCTCTTCCAGGCACTGTCTGTCCCTTGAGAGGATGAAGGATTTGTCAATAAACTTTGAAAGATAATCGGGAAGTGAGGAGATGATTCCGGGGGGTTACTGCCCCCAGTGACTGTTACCATGAGAAGAATTACTTGTTGATACTTGGTTTTTTCCATTCTTGATTCTGTTCCCACGAATGGGGTGTAAAACCCCTAACTCTGAGATCAATAAACGGAGCTTGTTTATACTTGCTACCCCCTGGTCCGCATTTCTCTCTCTCTCTCTCTCTCTCTCTCTCTCTCTCTCTCTCTCTCTCTCTCTCTCTCTCTCTCTCTCTCTCTCTCTTCCTTCTTTCTCTTTTTCACTCTTTTCAGCCTCACTGGATAACTTCATAGTGGACTCAGAAGTCTGCAACAAGTGGCCCCAACGTGGGGCAATTGGGAGCCTGAAAGAGTGGCTTTCCCTGGTGAGGAGCCCTTGACCCAGGTGGGCTGCCTGGCCAGCAGCTGTGATGAGGAGCGCTCCACCCGCCTGAAACAAGATGGGAAATGGAGTCACTGGTAAGTAAGCGACTCCCGCTGTTTGAAATAAGACAGCAGAAGGATCGCTTGATGGGAAAAGAGGCGATTCCTGCTGTTTGAAAAAAGACGGCAACCAAGGTAAGGGTAGTAGATTCTAAGTAGTTTTTTTTACCAGGTTAAGCGGAATTAGAAAAATAGATTAGTGTGTATGTTTTGAAAATATAAGCAGTAAAAATGGGACAAGCTTTATCAACAGAGCAGAAAGGCAAGGAATATTATTTACAAGTATTAAAATCATTAGCAATAGACAGGGGATTATTAATTACTTTTGGACATCTGGTTGTAGCCCCCTGCACACTCTCCATGCCCTGAGCTGTAAAAAAGGCTCAAGCGGCAGGATGAGAAATCCCTATAAAACTACAGATTGCTTTGCCTCTTATAAACATCAAAACCTTAAGAAAGATTTTGCCTGGTTTTTGAATACCATGAAAAGAAAAGATAAAATAAAATAAAAAGTAGTATATTTTATTTTGTGTAGGGGATTTCTGACAAGTTTCTCGCTTTTGGATTCTCCCTGTCATTTTGTTCTCTGTTTGTCTGTGCCTGTGTGAATAATGATCTGTGATTAATGTTTATAATTTGTCTGATCCTTTTCTGTCAGGCAGCCAAGGGCTGCAACTGGATTCTGAAATGCTGCTAGTGACTTTCTCACTTTCCCTCTCCCTAATACCAGCGGCATTCCCGGGAGCGGGTGGATGGGGGAGAGAATGGGAGAAAAAAAATACTTCATTATTTAGGTTATGTGATTGATAAAAAGCAAGTTGAGAAGGATCCTTGAAGTGTCAGGTCAGAATTAGAAAGATGTTAGATATGTGCAGTTTTAAAGGGACTTTAATCAAAGTCCATCAGAGGGATAATTAGGTGGTAGGAAGACAAGAAAGTTTAAGCATGTAGGGATGAGAGGAGTATGTGTTGAAAGCTTAAGGAAGGTATAATTTATTTGCACAGTGTGAACAGAGGGTTTATGAGCAAAAAGATTTGGAAACTTTTAGAGAACTGATAGGAAGAAATTCTTTCTTTTTGCATTCTAAAGCTCTGGCCAAAAGCTTTGAATGTACAAAGATAAGTTGTTGAAAAAATATTCTCTTCCTTTCTCTCGCATCCCAGCCTTGGTCAAGTTAGGGTGGGGAAGAAAGAGAGTGAGAATTAGAACAGGTTAAGTATTGGAACACAATCAAAAGGTAATTTAGTTCATTCAAATCAGTAATATGTTTGTTTCAAGTTTTAAGAATCTACTATCATTACAAATTGGTAAACTTTTATGTGTTATGTCAAGCAGTTTTTAATAATTTGAATGTTATTGAAATGTGAACTACAAGATAGTGGGAAAGCTGTGTAAAGCCAGCTACATTATTTTATCAAGTACAGGTAATCTTGTTTTATAATGTTCTATAACTGTCAATTAGAAAATCAGGTATTCCCATCTTTACCTATGATTAACAAACAACTTAGAACTAAAACAATTTAAATATCATTTATGAAAATTACCAAATTGTTAACTAAGTTATTTGAAGTCACTGTTTTCAAGTGAAAACTTAGACTTTTTAATTACTTATGAGTGAAAAGGAGGGGCACAAGGCAATTCCCTTTACTTTGTAAGTTTGCCAAGGCTCTTAGTAATCAGTTCTCTGAGCAAGGTCGTCCGCTTTGAGAGAAGAATTTGTTTATGTTATTGAGTTCCTAAACAATTCATTTAGCTTACTGAGAAATTGCAGCTTTATATAAATGATTTCTAATAATTGGCTTTTTCACCAAGACAAGTTTAAATTTGGGAAAGAAAGGATGTTAGGTAAAATTTCTTGTATATGTGAGTCCTAGTAAATCTTTACTGCTTATTACACTTCCATGAAAATAAAATTAACTGTATCTGGCTTTAAGCCATAATTAGTGAAACTTAACTCTTTGAGGTAAAAGACTCTTAGGACTATAATTAATTTTGTTTTAAGTTTGAATTTGGGTATAGTTGTCTCCATTAAATCAGTGTTTGAAGTTTTCTTATTATGTTCTTTTAAGAAAGAATGTTTCCCACCAGGGGCCAAAATTTTATTCATAAAAACTATTATACCTGTTAGGCAAAAATATTCCCAGACAAAAATGATTTATTATATGGATGATAAACTTTACAGTTATCCTACTACTACCAAACTCTCCTTATTAATGCCTAAGTTTTAACAAGCCTTTCAGTCTCATAGCTTTATAATTACTCCTTAAAAGGTATAAAAAAAATCACCCTTTGCTTACTTTAAACTTCAGACATATTGGTTCACAGTCTACAATTAGACCACCAAAATACTACAAATTAGTCAAGATTCCTTAATAACTTTTAATAATTTTCAAATGACTTTTAAAAGATATTAGTTAGCTTTAGCCTACCTAATAGATCACAACTAATCAATTTTTTAAAGATGAATTTAAACTAGTAGAATAAACATAGTTGAAACTCAATTAATTCCCCTTAATTTGTGGGGCACAATATTTCACATTTAATGAGAGCTGTTATTTTCTCCTGCCCACTGTTTGTGCTTTTTCTATGCATAAAACTGACAAAAATACAAAAGTAATCTAATAAACCTGTTTGGGTTCCTTAAAATTCACCTGTTTTTGTTATTGAAAAGAAGTCAGGAAAATTGACAATGCTTTATGACTTCCTGGCCTTTGATAATTATTGATTTAAAAGATTGCTTTTTTACTATTCCGTTACAAAAAGCTAAAAATGATATATGGTGACGTATTTTGTAGCTGTTCCATTTATAGTGAACTCACACATTTATTATTGCAGCTTTAACGAGCTTTACAATACTCTGGGCTTATTATAGCCCTGGAAAAAGTTTAAGAAAAACCTTAATTCTCCTACCTAGGTCGTATTGTCACCAAAACAACAGTGAAACCACAAAAAGTACATTTACCTGTTAATTCTTTAACAGCATTTAATTTTAACGATTTTCAAAAACTTCTAGAGCATGTTAATTGGCTCCGACCACCACTCCAAATTACTACAGAACATTTGTGTAATTTCTTTTTTACATTAAGAGAAGATCCTTATTTAAAGTCCCCTAGCATATTAACTCTTAAAACAAAATATGAGCTTTAATTAGTCAAACAGAAAAATTCCTGAAACTCATTTCACCCATATTTCTTTATAGAAGGGCAAGGTGCTAATCTTGATACTCCAGTGTCCTCTACAATTTTTAATTTACAGAAAATGTATTTGCAGTTATTCATCAACTTTATAATAAAAAATAAATAGACTCTCTTGTTTCCTCTTTAAAAGATTGCCAAATTGCTGTTATTATTTTTTCTGGTCATATTAATATTGATATTCACTAACCATCTCTCAAAATATTAACCCTTTTTACGAATTATTCATGGGTATTTCAAAAAATTGTTAAATTTAACCTCATTCCTTCAACACCCACTGCGTTCACCAATGGGTTATATACAAATATATAACAGGATTTTGCTGAGCTTATCAATATTGTTTCTACTAGCAAATAATCTATTTATGTCTCTCAAAATATAGAGACTGCAAAGTTAAAATATATTACTAATACACAATTATATGCCCCTTTATACCACCTTCAAAAGTCACTTTGTTCATGTTATTACCTTATCTCTATTGCCTACATACAACTACATTTTAATTTGTCCAGACTTTTTACTGAAAAGCAATACCATTATTGATTCTTAATTACACTTCTACCCAACACTTTTACAAGTTATTAATTGCTAACACTTGACCTTTTATTAAGTTTTTATTGAGCCTTTTATTGATTATATTCTGCCAATACAACCACCTTAACTATTGAGAAGAAAATATTTTGGGACTATTTTTAAATAAACTCCTACAGTAATACAAACATTGTATAAAGAATAATGATTATGTTTTTCAATTAATAGCCTATTTGATATATATATATATATATATATATCTATATATATATCAAAAGGCTTTTCTCCCAAACATAATTGGCATTCAAATGTAACTTATATGCCTTCTTTAGAAAAGCTTTCTTATATTCATGTTATAATTGATATTTTTTCTTCTTTCATTTTTGCCACTTTTCAAACAAGTGAAACAATTAAAACATGTAATCAATCATATTTTACAAGCCTTCACAATTATTGAGTGTACTTACACAAATTAAAATAAGTAATACTCCTACATATGTTACTAAACATTTTCTTCTATTTATTCTTTTAATTACATTTCTCTAATCACCAATATTTTATATAATTAAAAACAAAAATATTAAAAAATTTTTTTTACACAAAAGGGGGAATCTGGGCTATTGCCCCTTATGGACAATTGGCTATTAATTTTCTAAATATTAACAAAGATGAGTACCCCTCAGCCTAAAAACATCCAGAGGCCCAGATCCATTACTGGATCTATTACTAATGAGGGGATGAGGGTGTGCTTATATATTTTTCAGAAAACTTTGAGAAATGTGCCTGGATACCGGAGAAAAATGTCAGAGCGTGTGTAACAACTCACAGCTCGAATGCAGAGTATGAGAATTCAGGGGAAGCGCAGAAGGAGCCAAACGAGTCGCCTTCCTACATAGAGGTCAAGTGAAAGCTCCCTCTCGTCAAGTGATAAAAGACTCCTGAACTTGTATTTTTAGCAATGGTAGCTTTACTTTCTGCTCAAGTTTGTAATGTACAGAATGGTCAGCACTGGACTTCTTTTTCCTTTTCCACCCTGGTTGCAACCTATCACAGATATGGACAAATTGGGACTATATATATACTAATAACACCTGTATATTCAGAAGACAAGAAGATCCCTATCTCTAGGACAAAGTCGATGTTATGATTACCCTCAGATCTCTAGCATCCAGGACACTTACATGTTTTTCAGAATTTAGCAACAATATTGAATCATGTCTTTTCTTTCTTACATCATTTGTTAATACCTATTTGTCTAATGGATATGTAAATTTTATTCAATCTAATACTATTTTTGAATTGGAATGTTATTTGTGTCAGTTGTACTCTCAAACAATGTATTGATCATAATGACTATGTTGTACTTTTGGTAAAACAATAATCATTTATTATTTTCCCTACTAATATTTCACATGAACAGTTCCAGAACTCTGGAAAACGTGCTCCTAAAATTAGTATTTCCTCCTTAAGTCAATCGAAACAATTTATTGGTCTCCTTATTATTGGTTCAATCATTGTTGCTTCTTTTATTGTATCTACTACTATTTTATCTATTGTGCTTCAATTTAAATTTTAAACTGCATAAATTGTATATTACTTACCAGTGTTTAATACTTAAAGCTTAAGAAGCAACTGAGTTATTGCATAAAGTCAATTTATTAGAGCAATCAGCATTGTAAGTTAGATCTCTTGAAAAGAAGATTGCTATTGCAATGTGATTATAGAATATTTACATTACCCTGCTCCCTATGATGCTTCATGAGACAAGAGACTTACCCACCTATTGAGGGCATGGCACAATTCTAATATTACCCTCAATGTTAATACCCTTCATGATATTACTGCCAATTTTGAACTGCTCAGTATGCTAACAATTGGTCTACGATTTTACAATATTAAATTTATAGAGATACTATGGTGCAACAAGAATTGGATCTTTTAGAACAATCAGTAATTGCATTAGGTAAACATAACAACAATTAGAAATGCACTTCAATTTGAAATGTGATTATTGCTATTCGCTTATCTGTGTAACTCCATATGTGTATTCAAACTTTACTAATGTAACTATCGAACAAGTATTAAATAAGCTCCAAGGTGCATGGCACTCTGTCAATATCACCTGGGACATTAATCAGCTATCCAAAATACGACATGAAATTGCTGATTCTCGTATTGATGGTATTGATCCTAAAGATATTGCAAACAAATTGTTAGATTGGATTGATCAACTTAATCCTCTTAAGAATGTATTAAGTTTGCTGTTACATTTTTTACCTTGGCTATGTTTTGTATTAATTTTGTGTTTCCTCCTTCCCTGCTTGTTAAAATACACTCGCCATACTTTAGGTGAGATTTTTTCATCCCTTCATCTTCTCAGGTTTAACAGTCAGAGGGGGGAGGTTGTTGAGGGCTTGCACTGATGGGTTTGAGGATATAGGTCATGTCGGGATGTTCGTGTTCCTGTCCATTATCTAAGAGCCGTCTCGGTCAGAACGTAGGCTCTGACCTCTTCCAGGTGCTGTCTGACCCTTGAGAGGACGAAGGATTTGTCAATAAACCTTGAAAGATAATCGGGAAGTGAAGAGATGATTCCGGGGGGTTACTGCCCCCAGTGACTGTTACCATGAGAAGAATTACTTGTT
>NW_027556191.1:0-57717 GCF_003287225.1 Phascolarctos cinereus | reverse complement strand
TCTGGGGCTATAATAAGCCCGTATTCTTGTAAAGCTAATTCAGGCTAAGGTAATAAATGTGTGAGTTCATTTTTAGCAGAACTGCTACAAAATACGTCATTAGTGTATTACTTTTGCATTGGGAAAATTCTTTTTATAATTGGTTGTATAGCTTTATTAACAAAATTTTGACACATTGTAGGGCTGTTTTTCATGCCTTCAGGAAGGACTTTCCATTGAAACCTGGTTGCAGCGTGTTCTACATTAACACTGGATATTGTAAAACTAAAGCAACATTGGTCAGCTTCTTGCAGTGGAATAATAAAAAAGCAATCTTTTAAATCAATAACTATCAAAGGTTAGGAAACAGAATTCATAATGGCTGAAGGGAGACTTCATTAATAGCTCGGAGGTCATGAAGCATCCTCCATTTTGCTGACTTCATTTTAATAACAAAACCAAGTGAATTCTAAGGATTTGTAAAGAGTTCTATAAGTTCTTTTAAAAGTCTTATTCAACTAATTGTTTTACTATGAAAAGCTTCCTTTTTGTCAAAAGCCACTGTTCCACCCAAACAAAATAACAGCTCCCCTTAGATGTGAAATATCATGCCCACACAAATTAAAGGGAATTAACTGAGTTTCAGCTATGTATTACTCTACTTAGTTTAAATTCATCTTCAAATAATTGATTAGTGCTAATCTACTAGGCAGGCTAGAGCTAATTTATATCTTTAAGAGTTTTTAAAGAATATTGCCTATTTTCAGGGTCTAATGACAGACTGTGAAACAATACAGCTAAAGTAAGCAAAGGGTGATTTCTGTTGTGCCTTATTATGAGCAATTATAAATCTTTGAGACTGAAGAGCTTGTTAAAGCTCAGGCATTAATAAAGAGAGTTCGCTACTAATAGAACAACTGCAAAATTTATCATCCATATAATAAATTATTTTTGTCTGGGACTATTTCTGCCAAACAAGTTTAATAGTGTTAGGAACAAAATTTTGGCACGTGGTGGAAAACATTCCTTCTTAAAGGAACATAATAGGAAAACTTCAAATACTAATTTAATGGAGACAACTATACTGAAATTCAAACTCAAAACAAAATTAGTTATAGTCCTAAGAGTCTTTTACCTTGAACAGCAAGTTTCACTAATCATGGCTTGAAGCCAGATACAGCTAATTTTGCTCCCATGGAGTTGTAATAAGTAATAAAGATTTACTAGAACTCACATATATAAGAGATTTTACTTACTATCAATTTTCTCTCAAATTTAAACTTCTCCTGTTCAAAACCCAATTATTACAAATCATTTCTATCTATTGTACATAAACTTGCAATTTCTCAGAAAGTTAAGTTCATTGTTTAGAAACTGCATAATCCTAACAAGTTCTTTTTCTCAGGGCAGATGACCTTGCCCACAACAGATAGTTTCAAGGAGCCCTGGCAAATTTACAATGTAGAAAGAATTGCCTTGTGCCCCTCCTTTTCACTCATAAGTAATTAAAAATTCTAGGTTTTAACATTAAACCAGTAACTTCAAATAACTTAATTAACAATCTGGTAATTTTCATAAGTCATAGCCAAATTGTTTTAACTATAAGCTGTTCCTTAATTAAATTAGATGGAAATATCTGATTTTCTAATTGACAGATATAAAACATTATGACACAAAATTAGCATGGCATGATAAAATAATTTAGCTACTTTTACACAATTTTCCCACTTTCCTTCAATTTCTCATAGTTCATGTATTAATAACATCCAAATTATAACAAACTGCTTGACAAAACAATACAAAGGTTTACCAATTGGAAACAATATTAAATTTTGAAACTTGAAACAAACATATTACTAATTCAAATGAACTAAATTAACTTTTGGTTGCGTTCCAACACATAAAAAACTTTTCTTTATGGTCTGAGGGTGGAAACTCACCCTCCTTTTCTTTTTTCTTCTCGTTCTCTCTCCCCCCACCCCAACTTGGCCAAGGTTGGGATGCAACAGAAAGGAAGAGAATATTTTCCAACAACTTATCTTTGATAATCTTTCTATTTTACATCCAAAGCTTTGGCCAGAGCTTTAGAATGCAAAAAGAAAGAATTTCTTCCTATCAATTCTCCAAAAGTTTCCAAATCTTTTTGCTTTCAAAACCTCTAATCACACTGTGCAAATAAATTATACCTTCCTTAAGCTTGCTACACATACTCCTCTCTCCTACATGCTTAAACTTCTGTGCCTTTTTACCAATCATATAACCTAAATAATAACATATTTGTTTTCTCTCCATCTCTCCCCCATCCACCCACTCTCGGAAGGCGGCTGGTAGTAGGGAGGGGGAAGGGGAAAAGCTAGCTAGCTGAAAAAGGTTTAAGATTACACGCATACACACAGACACTCACACAGAACAGATAACATAATGACAAGGAGACTCCAAAAGTTCAGAGAAACTAGTCAGAAATCCCCTACACAAATCAGACAATTTTTTCTTGGTTCTCCAGATTTTATGGAGACCAGGCAAAAATATGTGCTTCCTCCAGTTCTGTTGTTTAAGAGAAGGGGAATACACATCTTTCACATTCTAAGCTTCTCATCAAATACTCTATTCATCTCTTCTTCTTCCTCTGTTCCCACCCCCCGCATTTACCCTGAGCACTTTTGTTGCTAATGGAACGTTCTCTGAAGGAGTGACACATATTTTTAGCACATTCCAAAATTCCTGTAGCTGACTATTTCTAATAAATAAACCCCTTCCCATCCCTATTTCCTTGAAAAGTTTTGGATAGCATTCTTTGTCTTTGATTCCGCTTTGTGTTTCACCTATACTTTCAATCCCAGGCGCACCTCCCAAAACCAAAAGTAAGTGCATGTGGCTGTTCAAAACCAACACTATTTTTTATGCTAGAGCCCTTTTTTTCCTTTTTATTATTATGCTCTAATTACCGAGCCTGTTTCTAATCTTTTCTTCTAATCGCCCAATAAGCCTGGTGAGCCCCCTTTTACCCCTAAAACTACTAAGAGATAATTTGTAATGACTGTAGCTCCCTTTACCTTCAATCCACAGCATCCAGCTGCCAAGGACATGGTTCCACAGCATAAAGCCGCCAAGGGTTTTCTTTTCTCTGGAGCCACAAGGGAGCCACCCTCCTCGGACTTCCAATGTCCCTGTTCGAGCGCCAATTGTTGCCTGCAACCAAGCGGTGCACTGAACAGGAGGGCGCGTAATAAAGAAAAGCGTGGGCCAGGAGGAACAGTGAAGAACTGAGTCAGTTTATTCATCTGAGGGTACAGCATATATAGAAAAAATCCAGCCTAACTTCAAAGGATCATCCCCTTGAGATACTCCCCAAAACATCTGCTATGGGCATGACAACATACATTTCCTCATTATCAGGGTTCCTAGATTGGGTTGTATTTCCCAAGGCTTTCCCATGTGCCTTGGTGCCACCTACGTAGAAGAGTGCTGTGTAAATCTAAGGGTTCAAAGAGTGAGAAGGAATGTCTCAGGAACCTCCCTTGCAGGGGGAGATTTAGAGAACCCTGCTTTCTCAATGAATTAGCCCTGTGGATTAAGACTGGGCAAGAGTCAAAGTCTGTCCTGGATCTTAAACCTATATCAGACTCTTTAGAGCCGGCCCTCAACAAAGGGGCCCTACCAAACTCCTTTTATGAAAGAAATATGATACTAATACTTAAACCAAGAAGAAAATTATAGGCCCTTTTCATTAGTGAACATGGATGCAAAATCCAAAATAAAATACTAGCTGAAAGATTACAATGATATATTACAAAGATTATACATTATGACCAAGCAGGATGCATACCAGAAAGACAGAAACAGTTTTACATTAGGGAAATTATTGATACAATTTATTGTATTAACAATACAAGTGACATAAACCATGATAAATCAATAGATGCAGAAAAAGCACTTAATAAAGTATGACACTCATTTCTATTAAAAACACTTAAAAGTATACGCATAAATGGGCTTTTCCTTAAATTGACAAGAAGCATTTACCTAAAACCATTAGCAAGCATTGTTTGTAATGGGGATCAGCTAGAAGCCTTCCCAATAAGATCAAGTGTGAAATAAAGATGACCGTTGCCACCAATATTATTTGATATTGTATTGATAATCCTAGCAACAGAATTAACAGAAGAGAAATAACTGGAATCAGAATAGGGAATGATATAATAAAACTGTCTCTTTTGCAGATGATGTGATGATAT
Source organism: Phascolarctos cinereus (assembly GCF_003287225.1). Lineage (NCBI taxonomy): Eukaryota > Metazoa > Chordata > Mammalia > Diprotodontia > Phascolarctidae > Phascolarctos > Phascolarctos cinereus. Next base: position 53,503 of record NW_027556191.1, on the reverse strand, counting down.
ACTTGGAAAATCCTAAAGACTCAACAAAAAGTTAATTGAAATAATTAATAATTTCAGCAAAGTAGCAAGACATAAAACAAACGCACATAAATCATGACCATTCCTATATATTACCAACAGGATCATGCAGGAAAAAATAGCTAGAGATACCCCCATTTAAAATAACTCTGGAAAGTATAAATACCTGAGAATACACCTACCAAAACAAACCCAGGATCTATACAAACAAAACCATAAAAAAATTTGTACACAAATAAAATCAGATTTAAATAAATGGAGAAATATTAATTGTGCATGGGTAGGCAGGGCCAGTATAAATGACAACTTTTTATCTATATGTTCAATACCATCCCAATTAAATTACCCAAAAAAAAAATTTATGGAGCTAAAAAATATATATATATTCATTTGGAAGAACAAAAAGTCAAGAATATCAAAGGAACTAATGGGAAAAAATGTAAAGGAAAGGAGGTTTAGCAGTGACAGATCTTAAACTATATCATAAGGCAGTAATTATCAAAACTGTCTGGTACTGGCTAAGAAATAGAAACGCAGATCAGTGGAACAGAGTAGACATACAGTCTACAGCAGCAAACGCATATAGTAACCCAGTATTTGACAAGTGTAAAGACTTAACTTTTTGAGATAAGATTTAATTATTTGGCAAAATTTGTTGGGAAAGCTGGAAAGCAGTCTGGCAGAAATTGAGCATAGATGGGGCAGAGCCAAGATGGTGGAGTGAAAGCAGTGACTTGCTTCAGCTCTCCCCCAAACTCCTCCAAATACCTGTAAAAAAAATGGCTCTAAACAAATTCTAAAGCAGCAGAACCCACAAAAAGAGTAAAACAATTTTCCAGCCCAAGACAGCCTAGATGGTGGATCAGAAAGGCATATCACCCTGGGTGGGGAGAGGAGCGAGGTTTGGTGTGGGCATGCAGGCCCCAGTGAACCTGGAGCAGGCCTCAGAGGTAGCTCTGGTGTTTTCCAGACTCCTCAATCCACAAACGCCAAAGACAGCTTAGAAGGTCAGTGGGAAAAGTCTGTTTTTGCAGTGAAAGAAGAGCTAGGTCAGAGCCAGTTCCAGAGCACAGAGTGCAGAGCACGGGTGCTGAGTGGTGGCTGCATCTTGAGCTTCCAGGCCACTGCTGGGTGGTGGTCCAAAGAGTTTAAAACTCAAGTAGTTGGCTGGGATCATGAGCAAACCTCACAAAAAGAGTCAAAACATACAACCAGAAGAAGACAACAAAGTCAAAGCTCCCACATCCAAAGCCTCCAAGAAAAATATGAATCCATTCCAGGCCTTGGAAAAGCTCAAAAGGGATTCTGAAAGCAAGTAAGAGAAGTAGAGGAAAAACTGGGAAGAGAAATGAAAGTGATGCAAGAAAATCATGAAAAGCAAGTCAACAGCTTGCTAAAGGAGACCCAAAAAAATTCTGAAGAAAATAACACCTTAAAAAATAGCCTAACCCAAATGGCAAAAGAGGCCCAAAAAGCCAATGAGGAGAAAAATGCCCTAAAAAGCAAAATTGGCCAGATGGAAAAGGAAGTCCAAAAGCTTACTGAAGAAAATGCTTCCTTACAGATTAGAATAGAGCAATTGGAAGATAGTGACTTTATGAAAATCACGACACAGTAGAACAAATGCAAAACAATGAAAATTTAGAAAAGAGTGTGAAATATCTCATTGGAAAAACAACTGACCTGGAAAATAGATCCAGGAGAGAGAATTTAAAAATTATTGGACTATCTCAAAACCATGATCAAAAAAAGAGCCTAGACATCATCTTTCAAGAAATTATCAAGGAAAACTGCCCTGATATAGGAGAACCAGAGGGCAAAATAGAAACGGAAAGAATCCACCGATCTCCCCCTGAAAGAGATCCCCAAAGGAAAATTCCTAGGAATATTGTAACCAAATTCCAGAGTTCCCAGGTCAAGGAAGAAACAATTCAAGTATGGTAGAAACATAATCAGCATAACACAAGATTTAGCAGCTTCTACATTAAGGGACCGCAGGGCATGGAATATAATATTCTGGAGGGAAAAGGAGACAGGATTACAACCAAGAATCACCTACCCAGCAAAACTGAGTATAATCCTTCAGGGAAAAAAATGATCATTCAGTAAAATAGAGGACTTTCAAGAATTCTTGATGAAAAGACCAGAGCTGAATAGAAAATTTGACTTTCAAATACAAGACTCAAGTGGAACATGAAGAGGTAAACAGGAAAGAGAAATCATAAGAGACTTATTAAGCCTGAACTTTTTACATTCCTGCATGGAAAGATGATATTTATAACTCATGAGACCTTTGTCACTATTAGGGTAGTGGGAGGGGGGAAAATTATATGTATGGATGGATAGATAGATAGATAGATAGATAGATAGATAGATAGATAGATAGATAGATAGAGGGCACAGGGTGAGTTGAAGATGAAGGAGTGATATCTGGAGAATAAAATTAAGGGGTGAGAGAGAATTATACTGGGAGGAGAAAGGAAGAGGTAGAATGGGTTACATTATCTCGCACAAAACAGGCAAGAAAAGGTTCTTATAGTGGAGGGGAAACAAGGGAAGTTGAGAGGAAATGAGGGAATCTTATTCTCACAGGATTTAGCTTAAGGAGGGAATAACATACACACTCAATTGGGTATGGAAATATGTCTTACCCTACAGGAAAATAGGGGAGGATAGATAGAAGGGCAGACTGGGAAAGGGGTAATCAGAAGGAAGTACTTCTGAGGAGGGACAGGGTCAAAAGAAAGAATAGAATAAATGGGGGGGCAGGATAGGATTAAGGGAAATAGAGTTAGTTTTTCACAACATGTCTACTATGGAAGTGTTTTGCATAACTGCATATGTATGGCCTGTATTGACTTTTCAATGAAAGTGGGTAGGGTGGGAGGAAGGGAGAAAATTTGGAACCCAAAGTTTGAAAAACACATGTTTAAAAAAAATGTTTCCACATACACCTGGGAAATAAGAAATACAGGAAATGAGATATAGAAATCTATCCTGCCATACAGGAAAATAGAAGGGAAAGGGGATAAGAGAAGCGGCAGAAGAGATAGAAGGGAGGGCAGACTAGGGAAAGGGGTCCATCTTGGGGTGGGGGGAAGGACAAGATGGGGTGAAGATTTGGAATTCAAAATCTTGTGAAAGTAAATGTTGAAAACTAAAAATAAATAAATTTATATTTAAAAAAAAAAGAAATTGAGCATAGACCAATATCTTAAACTATTTATCAAGATAAGGTCAAAATGGATGTATGACCTAAATATAAAGGGAGATATTACAAGAGAAGTTTAAAAACATGGAACATTTTACCTATCAGACTTATGGATAGGTGAACAATTTATGAACAAACAAGAGATAGTGTTGTGAGATGTAAAATGGACAATTTTGATTACATTAAATTATAAAATTTTTGTACTAATAAAATAAATGTTGCCAAGATCACAAGGAAAGCAGAAAACCGGGAGACATTTTTTTATAAACAGTTCCTCAGACAAAGGTCCTATATCTCAAATATATAAAGAAATTTGCCAAATCTATAAGAATACAAGTCATTCCCCAATTGATAAGCATTCAAAGGATATGAACAGGCAGTTCTCTGATGAAGAAATCAAAACAATTTATAGTCATGCAAATTAATGTTCTAAATCATTATTGATTAGAGAAACACAAATTAAAACAACCTTGAGATATCAAATTGTACCTATCAGATTGGCTAAAATGGTAGAAGGGGCAAGTGACAAATGTTGGAGGGGATTTAGAAAAATTGGAACCTTAACTCATTGTTGGTGGATCTGTGAGCTGATCAAACCATTTTGGAGAAAGATTTGGAATTATGCCCAAAGGGTTATTAAGATGGCTATACCTTTCGACCCAGCCATACCACTAATAAGTCTGTTTTCCAAGAGGATTAGGGAAAATGGAAAAGAAGTTACATATTCTAAAATATTTATAGCACTTCTCTTTGTGGTGGCAAAGAACTAGAAATTGGGCAATGGGTAAACAAATTATGGTATATGTTCATGATGGAATATTACTCTGCTATAAGAAAAGATGAGCTCAATGATTTTAGAAAAGCATAGAGAGACTTCCATGAAATAGTGAAGAGCAAAATGAGCAGAACCAAGAGAACATTGTATACAGTTAACAGCCAGTATTGTTTTAAGAACAACTTTGAACAACCAAGTCATTCTGACTATTATAAATACCAGAATTAACCTCAGAGATCCTATGAAGGAAGATGCTGTTTGAATCCAGAAGGGAATGTTGCTGTGGTGTAGGAAATGGTGAGCTGGGTGTCTTAAAAAAACATGGAAAGACTATCCTATCCACCTTCAGAGAAACAGATGATAGGAGGAAATAAGCAGAGTTATAATCTTATACATGTGTATGAGTGTATATGTGTATCTATGTCTATGTTTATAGATATCTATGTATATGTATATATAGCCACACTTAATCATACCCTTCTTTGAGGTGGGGGGAGGAGAGGGAGGGAAAAAATAGAGTAAAAAGTGCACAGCAAAGGACAAAAGAAAACCGATAAGGATGCAAAGCTGGGCAGCTCTGAAAATGATGTGTAGTATTTATTATATAGGTTTTCTTGAAATGGAAATTTATTGTTTTATATTGAATCCTCTCTTATGGTCTGCTGTGTACGTGGCAATTTTTTTTCTTTTCTCATTTTGTATTTAAGTGTAATATTTAAAAATTCACCAAAAAAATTTAAATTAATGAATGTTAGTAATTGTCTTTACACATAATTTGGAAAAATAAAATGTTATTTGCAAAAGGAAAAATTATTTTAAAGTAAAAAATTGGAAAAATGCATTTATTAAAAAAAACTAGAAAGGAAAATCTGAGGAACAGATTAGGTACACAACTTCTAGAAGCAAATGAGCACAGTAACCTAGTGTTTGATAAAAACCAGAGACTCCAGCTACTGGTGTAAGAGACAATAATCCATAAAAACTGCTGGAAAATGGGAAAACACTTGGAAGAAACTACGTATAGACTCACATCTTACACCACATGCCATGATAAGCACCAAATGTATATACAACCTAGATACAACACTATAACCAAATTAGAAGAGCAAGGAAATCTATGGCTATGGGAAAAGTTCAATATCACAAAAAGGATAGTAAAGTAAAACGTACAATTTTCATTACATAAAATTAAACCATTTTTCAGAAGCTAAACCAATGTACATAATATTAAAAAGAAATTGTTAGCTGAGGACAATTCTTTGTAGCAAGTTTCTCTGATAAAGGCATCATGTCTAACATCTATATGGAATTAATTCAAATTTAAAAGACCACAGTCATTACCCAATAGATCTGCCTCGTGATAGCAAAGCAAAGCTGGCTACATCTCCCCTCAGGTTTCTAGAAATTCACCTAAAGGAGTGGAGCATCTATTCTCTACTGCTATTGGCTTAAGCCTTAATTCCAATATGGCTCCCCTACTGTTAACCACCATTGATGAGCTCTCTACTTCTATCTAACCACTTAACTTCAATTAGCTTTTTACTAAGGGTGTTTTCTCTCAAATATAATAGCAAGTGGGGCAGCAAAGTTGCACAATGGATAGAGCTCTGGACTTGGAGTCAAGAGAACCTGAGTTCAAATCCAGCCTCAAGCACCAAAGTACACTGAACCCTTATACTTCAGGGGCATATTCTCCACTATACCAATTTGGTCCGACTTAATATAGTTTCTACATAGCATTGTTCCCACCAAGGTCATGTCCAAATACAGCTACCGTGGGGCCGAGGGCCCAAGGTCACTCCTCAGAATTCCAGAACTGTACTGCCTTGACTGCAAATTCCAACAGACTATGTTTCCATGCCTTATCATGTCTCACTCCCCAGATGTTTCAAAACAACACTGTAGCCATCTCCACTCTCCTTCATCTAAAATGAAAAAACAAAAACCAAGATTTGTTTTCAAAGGACACATATTGACCTTGGATAGGTAGGACTCAAGGTCTCTCCCTTTACAACATTGTCTCTCTTTTCTCTCTGGAGACTGCCAGGCAGGAAAGACACAGACCAAGAGAAGCAGGTCCTGGTGGATTGGTGCCTTCTGAATATAGCTCCAGTTCAAATCTGTGAAAATGCTTAACCTAGAGGATACCTCATGGACAATGTTTATGGACATCAAATCCTGCATGAAGGAGAGGACATTTTTAATTCTCTAAGGAGTGTGACCCAGAATCTAACCTTGTCAGAGAAGAAGGATATCCTAGGCAACACCTCACAGTTAACCCTGAATTCTTAAGTGTATAAGTTCCAAAGTTTGAGACCCTGAGGTTCTGACCTTCTAAAGATAGAAGGGCATTTCCTGATCCAGAAAGCTCATTGGAGAAAGATGAAGATGGTCTGCATAAATAGTTACTGTGCACTGTCCTATGTGGAGAGAAAATATAGTGAGTACCTTGGACAGTGCAGGTCCGATGGACAATGGATTCTGTGTTAGCCCCAAAATATGTTTAACTTTTTTTGGGGGGGGTGAGGCAGTTGGGGTTAAGTGACTTGCCCAGAGTCACACACAGCTACTTAAGTGTTAATGTGTCTGAGGCCAGATTTGAACTCTGGTCCTCCTGACTCCAGGGCTGGTGCTCTGTCCACTGCACTACCTAGCTGCCCCTGTTTAACTTCTGAATCACAGAGTATCATGAGTCTAGGGGAGAAAGGATAAGAGTCTGGGGGAAAGAAGGAATTACTATGATATCAAAGGGTGGCCTCAAGAACAACCTTCACCTCATCCCTTTTCAGGGGACCTCATGGGCTGTTCAGTCTTGTGTGTTTATCTGTTTATGGATGTCTGTGAATCCTTTGCACCTTCTGCATTTTTGATACCTCGGGGGCTTGCAAGAGAGCAAGTCATTCACATATGAGGACACCAAAAAAAGCAGAAGCATTTTATTTGGGGGGGGGATCCTAAGGGCTTGAGAGGATTGCCTGAGGACAATATGAGTCAGCACTGTGATGGGCCAGCCAAAACAGTCAATGCTACCTCGGGGCATATGAGGAGAGGCACATATTCCAGGAACAAGTTGGTGACAGTCCCGGTATAATCTCTTCCTTGGACAGATCACATCTCAAGTGCTGTGTTCAGGTCTAGGCATCATGGTTTAAGGAGGACATTCATGAGCCAGAAAGTGTCCATAGAAGGGCAACCAAGGATGGCTACAGGCTTTGAATCTATCTCATATTAGGAGCAAATGAAGGAATTAGACATATTGAGCTTAGAGAAGAGGAGACTTGGTAGGGTGATATGAAATGCCGTTCTACTATCAGAAGGGCTGACATGTGGATGAGCGTTTAGAGTTTTCCTGGCTTCCCCCAAAGGGAAAGACCAAAGGACAATGGAGGGGTAGAAATTCAGAGATTTTTTGACTGTTAGAACTTAGAGGGATGTTTAGGGATCATCTAGCCTACTCATTCCTTCCTTATACAGGTGAGAAGATTAGCCCAAAATAGTCAAGTGAGGAGGTCAAAAGTGACTAGGGACAGTCTCAGGAAAGAATGAAAATCACAAGTAAGCAGCACAATCTCTTCGTTCACTTTCATGGTGGCACTGATGTGCTTAGAAAGGAAGGGGTCGGACCTTCTGCTTCTGGGAGCCAAGATAGTGGAGTAAGAAGTAGCTCTTACCCTCCGTTGTTAACCTCTGAAAGCCCAGAAAATATCACCCCAGGAAAAAACCTGGAATAGCTGAACCAGAAGAAAGATGGGGTGCAGCAGTCCAGTAGCCCAGGTAGCTTGAGAGATTAATGGGAAAGGCCCCTATTGCCCTGGGGTTAGGGGAGCAGTACAGAATGTGAGGCATCCCGGCAAGCTAGCAGAAAGCCCCACCTCAGCATACTAGGGGGAGACCCTGAAACACAGGTGGTTGAGCAGGCAAACACCAACACCTGGACCCCCTAGTGCCTCAGTGAGGGCAGGGGAACTGTTGGAAACCAGCTTGGAAAACCACCAGGTGCCTCAGCAAAAGTACTATCCACTATCAGTGGATAGAGTACCAGCCCTAGATTCAGGAGGACCTGAGTTCAAATCTGGCCTCAAACACATAACACTTACTAGCTGTGTGACCCTGGCTAAGTCATTTAACCCCATTGCCTAGACACAACAAAAACATAAACCTAGGTAAGGGGGGGAGATGAGTATTGTTTGAACCTTACTCTCATCAGATTTGGCTCAAGAAGGGAATAACATAATCAGTTAGGTATAGAAATCTAACTTGCCCTATAGGCAGTAGGAGGGAAAAGGGGAAAGAAAAGTGAGGGGGCTAATAGTAGGGAGATGGGACTGAGGGAGGCGGTGGTCAAAGGCAAAACACTAGTGAGGAGGGAAAAGGAGAAAGGAGAAAGAAAAGCATAAACGGGGGGGAAGGATGGAGAGAAAGACACAGATAGTAATCATAACTATGAATGTGATATATGGATGTAATGGAATACTATTGTGTTAAAAGAAATGAACAGGTAGACTTCAGAAAAACCTGGAAAGATTTTTATGGTCTGATGCTCAGTGAAGTAGAACCAGGAGAACATTACACAGTAACAGCAACATTGTGCAATTACTAATATTGATAGACTTAACCCTTCTCAGCAATACAAGGATCTAAGACATCTCCAAAGGCCTCATGATGGAAAATGCTATCTGCATCCAAAGAAAGAACTATGGCATTTGGATGCAGATCAAAGCATACTATTTGCTATTTTTTTTCTTCTGTGTTTTGTTTCCTCTTTCTGGTGGTTCTTCCTATTGGTTCTAATTCTTACAACATGACTAATATGAAAATATGTTTAATAGGAATGTATATATATAGTCTATATCAGATTGTGCACCATCTTGGGGAGGGAGGTGGGGAGGGAGGGGAAAAAAATTTTAAACTCAAAAGCTTATGGAAGTGATTGTTGATAAATCAAAATAAATTAACAGTTTAAAAAAAGATTAAAAAAAAAGAAAGGAAGGGGTCACTGTCTGGGCCAAGGCATCCATCTCACCCCCTCCCCCCTTCTCTTCACTTCCAGGCCCCAGCTGCCTGAAAGGTTGGCCATCAATAAGTTTATTTTCCCCAAGGTAGAAGCAACACAAGGGATTATTCAACTTGTTTACCCATCTCTGTCTTCTACACCTGAGCTTTATTCCCTTGGAAGATGCAATTTATCATGCCAAGGGATTTGATCAAAAATGAAAATAATCAATCTCTCTCTCTCTCTCTCTCTCTCTCTCTCTCTCTTTCTCTTTCTCTTTATAAGCCTCTTACCCTTTAGGTAGATCAACTGGCTCCACCTGGCTACTTCTCATCTATATACAAGTAGGTCCCATGGCCCAATCCCACAGCTCCCAGAACAGGGTGAGTTGCTACTTTAACCATCCTTGTGGTAGCTCTGCCTAAACTGTAGACTCTCAGAACTTGAGGTCACTCCAGGGTCACTCATTTTGAGGAGGAATAAACTGAGGCTCAAGGTAACTACATCACACCAAAATCACCTTGTTTTAAGGTGCTCAGAAATTATTTACTCCAACCCCTTTATTTTGCAGAGGCAGGAATTGAGGCCTGGAGAGGGGGAAGGGACCTACTCAAGGTCACTACATGAGTCAGAGGCAGAATGAAAAGCCAGGTCTCATGTTTACTTTGTAAATGGACTGGACTAGGGTGTGAGACAGGAGGAGAATGGACATGAGAGCTTTCGACATATGCCTGAATGTTTTTCCTGTGGAATAGGTCATAGGCTTTTTCTATATCATCCCAGGGGCCATAATTGGTAACAATAGTTGAGCATAAACTGGAGGATGACTCATACAGTCTGTTGTAGAGGGGACCTTTGGCCATATATGGCTTAGGTGAGATGACCTCTAAGGTCCCCCACAGTTCTCAGATTTGGCATATCTATAATTCTGTCTTCCTCCTCTTTCCTCTTGGATAAATGTGGGTGTTTGAACTCAGGAGAGGAAAGGGGGAGTCATAAAAAGTTCTGGGAGGCCATAGAAAATAAGTTCAAGAGTTTCAGGAGCTGGATCTGTAACAGATAGGTAATTCTAGGTCTCTAGTAGAGTCACAATGTCCAGCCGAACCCAGATTCAGGGTGACTGAGTTTGCTTGGATATGCTAATGTTTGAGGAGGAAAGTGATCAAGAGACAGACTGGGCTGAGATGGAGAAGACCTGGGACCCTAGTGTCAAGGGGATAGAGAGTGGGCAGGAAGCACATGAAATAAAGGGAGACTAAGAATGAACTAGAAGCAGGATATGGAACAGGATCTAGGAGAGGATGGACAGAAGTGAGAAAGTTAGAAGACAGCAGTTGGGTTTAATGTCAGAGTACCTGGGTTTGAATTCTAGCTCTGCACTTACTACCTATTTGGCCTTGGACAGGTCACTTTTGCACTGTTTCCTTGGTTTCCATATCCCTTGAATGAAGGAATTGGACTTGATGAGATCCCTAAAGTTCCTTTCAGCAGTAAATACCACTTCTTCAAGAAGCTAGAAATGGTACGTGCCCACCCAACTCCTACCTGGTTTGTTATCCACCAGGACATAGTATGAGCCAACCATTCAAGGACAGTCAGGTAAGAAAAGGAAAGAGTGAGTGACGGGGGCAACCAGGTGGTGCAGTGGATAGAGCACTGGCCCTGGAGTCAGGAGAAGCTGAGTTCAAATCCAGTCTCAGACCAGACACTTGACACTTACTAGCTGTGTGACCCTGGGCAAGTCACTTAATCCCAAAAAAGGGGGGGGAGTGAGTCAGGAATCAGAAGAGAGGAGTTGGGAAGTGAATACCTGCAAACTTTAAAGACAGGGCAGAAATCACTACTACACAGCAGTCAACAAGTTCAGCCTATTTAAGCTTTATTATAGATGGGAAAATACTAATTTCTGGGAGCTATATGGAGGTGAGGATGACATAGGGATGCCTGTGCTATCCCCATCTCTTTGCCTTCTCATAGACCTGCCTCTTCAATCTCACCAAGCCTCATAACATCAACAAGTCTATTTGGTCTGCAGCAGAAGAATCACAGCTCTAGCGACTTCCTTACCTGTGTTGGGCTTCCTTCCCCAGTGCCCACTCCCCAGTCCCTTGGGGAAGATGATTTCTGAGGCTCCCGGCACTTCAGCATTCAATGCGGACAATCTCCCTCAGATGACCTGAGTGTGACCGTCTCTAAGCCTAACTCTAAATGCTTCACCCAATTCTCAGAGTAGGATGGCTTCCCCATGGGCTTCCTCCAAACCATAGTGTATCAGAGATCTCCATAGCTATTTCTTTTGAGAAGAAAGGAAAACCTGAGGCTCAAAATCACTGAGTCATGGACCACCTAGTTCGAACAGGGTTAAGACACCATCTAGTCTGAGCCCCTCATTTTAATTTTGTTTAAGCAATGCATGTTTTTTTTAAAACCACCACCATTATATCCCCTGAAAGAGACATAGATAAGCAAAACTGACATTGAGAATAACCATATCTGACAGGATAGGCAACATTCTGCACTCCTAGTCATTTACACACATACCCATATGCCCACACATATGTGCACACACATGCACATGTTTGCACACATACATACACATGTACTCACATGCACACACACACCCCTCTACCAAGAGGAGGGATATGTTTATTACCCTCTCTTCTTTAGGCCAAGGATCTGGCATTGACATTCGTTGAGTTTCCATGGTCTTTGAGGGCTGACATTCGTGGAGCCCTCACCCTAACCCTAACCTTAACCCTAACCCTCCCAAGGCTTCCAGCCATATCAATAGGATCTATACACAATAAAAGTCAGTCCTTCCTCTAGAGGGGCCAGGGGAAGGCTCAGGGATTGGATCATGTGGATGAGAGGAAAGATGTGGAAGAGCAGTCAAGGGAGTCGGCAGCCCCAGCAGCGTGGTGACCTTGGGTAGGTACTTCTTCTCAGGGCTCCTAGGAGAGTGTGTGGCTGCAGAGGGTGGATACTCACTTGAGCATTGGGAGTATCTGGGTCCTGCTTGGTGATAGCTTGGTCCTGGATCTGCCTGATGTATATCAGGAAGGGAGCTGACAGAAAATTTCAAGATGGCCTGAAGCAAACCTGAATAAACCAGTCTTACCACCAGATGGGCATCCAGCCATGGGTGGGATGAAGAAGAAGCATTCCTTGGTAACTTCCTGCTGGGAGCAGCTGGGTCCTCAGGCCCAAGATGCTTTCCACACGTGTCCTATCCTCTGCTGTTCACTCCTCCTCTGCTCTGCAGAAAGCCTCTGTTGGTTGCACTTCTTCCTTTTCATTTAGGCACCAATATGGAGGCTGGTCAAAGCACGAGTCCCTGGTCATAGCCCCATGGGGGCCTGGAGCAATGGAGGGTGAGTTAACTGACTGGATGCTATCTATCTCTGGGGATCCCTAGGGTCCAAGCCCCATAACCAGGCCATTATGTTCCTCTTATCTTTGAAGCTTACATCAATTTCAACCTTGATCTCTGCCACAGGACCACAGAATGCCAGGCTTGCCGGACCTCCCAGAGGCCACCCAGCCTCCCCTTCACATCTCCCTCCAGAGTCAACTGAGCCCCTTCTTTACTTCTGTAAGGCTAGAGCAGGCCCTCCATGTGTAGAGAAGCCCAAAGAGAGGCTCAAAGAGAGGCAGAATCAACATCTATAGCTTCTTCTCCACTTACTCTCCCTTTTCCAAAGGACACTTTAATTCCTGCCACAAGATGAACCACGAGGTTGGGGCTGGAGGCTACCACTCTGCTCTCCTCAGAGAGAAGGGACACTGGGCTATAACTCTGTGCTTCCTTGAATATTGATTGTCTAGGGGATAGAATCAGGCTGCATCTAACTTTTGATTACTCTGTGATTTCGGGGGGAAGGAAACCCCAACTTCTATATCCAAGGCTTGACCCCTTCCCCATCTAATTAATACCAGTTCCACAACACACACACATAGCAAATAAACAAATTGTAGCAAAACAGAAATCATAGGAGGTCTCCACAGCAGAATATGGACCAGACAATCCACAGTGATGGTGCTTGGAATCAGCTTCTACTGGCTCATAAAAGACAATTATTTTTCTGTGCGAGCATTTTTGTCTCTGAAATCAGCAAATGTCCCAAAGCAGGGCTTCATTCACTATCTTGTTGATTTTTAGATAAAAACAAGATGGAGAACATTTTAATAATGCAAATTAACCTAAAAGTGTGTCCTGCATACATTTTTTTCAGACAGCCAGTTGTTAAAGATTTACCAGCATCTCCCCTCATGTCAAGGCAGAACAACAAAGCAGACTCTCTGATAAGCCCTCTAAGAAAGTGCCCTTTCATTCTTCTATTTCCTGGAATGAAATTCCTCATTCTTGTAACTTATTCCCAGAACCAGGAGGACCCAGTGCTCACCACAGCCCCAGACTTCCTTTATGAATGCAGTCCAAGAGAAAGCTGGGAACTTGGTCACCTGGGTCCTGAGGAGTCCTCCCTTTCCCAAGAAACCTTCCCAGAAGCTGTCAGCCAGAGCAACTTCTGATAAAGAAAGGATGTCTCACACTGGAAGTTCTGTGAGCAAGCCAAGGGAACGGCATCTCAGGGGCCAAACCTGGAGAATACCTTTCCCCACCCGCCACTGCCAGTGCCCTAACCCTCATCACTGTCTGCAAGGTGTTTCTTTAGTGTGGGAAATGACTTCTTGCCATTTGTTAATAATTTATTAATTCTTATAGAGGGAAACCAAATTGTGAGGTGTGGCAATGTGACAATTTGTGGGGGAGGGAGTTGGGGCTCCCCATTATCTCTTTACTTTGCCCTTGACAATTTGGGGTGGGGCTAAGAGTGTGCAGTACCTGTGTAGCTAAGGCTGAAGGTGACCAAGGCTGCTATCTCTGTGAGTCGAGCAGTCAAAATTGGCTAAGACTGACTTTGAGGAAGCAATCCAGACCAACCTGAACTCATCCATTCAGGAGTTTGAGGAGCCCCAGGGCCACTGAGAATCTGATGCTGCAAGGGGTCCCCAAGCCAAGCCCCCTCCCAGCACCTTCCAAGAGGGCCAAGAAGGAAAAGTCCAGCTCTGGTGTCAGGCCAGGCCAACGATTTCCTTTCTCTTCCTTTCTTTCCCTTTTGGGGAATGTTTCATCTCATCCTTCTGAATTAAGTTCAGACCTCTGTCAGCAGGAGTGTTGAACTTGCTTAGAAATGCATCTTGTGAAGATGCATGTCATCTCTCAGACATTCCTGTCACAGATACCCTGGAGAGGGTGACGATCTGGCTGGTAGATGTCTTTGGTGCCATCAGGGAGATCACTCCAATCTCAGCACCTGCTCTCTTTCAACACAGCTCCTCTCTGTGGGCTCAAAGACTGCAGGACTGAGCCCACATAGGGACCAACTCAGGTCCACAAACATTTATTATATTAAGCATTTACTATGTAAATGTAGATTTTCTTATGCTCAATAATGTCCCATTGCAATCACATCCCAAAGTGTGTTTAGCCATTCCCCAGGAGGTAGTCACCACTGTAGTTTACATTTTTGGGTTACTATAACAAGACCTGCTATAAATACTTTGGTACAGACATTCCTTTTCCTCTTTCCTTGATCTCTGTGGAGAGATCTCTTTGGAGCCTTAGCAGTGGTATAGCTGGGCCAAAGTGGTATAGCCACTCTGGGGCCTCCAACATTTCATAGCTCCACTCACAGTGTACAAAGTACCTCTTCCTAGAGCCGTGGAGGAGCAGTTTGGATTGGATTTGGAACCAGAACTGGGCTTCACAAAAGCATTGTTCTCTTCATGAAGGCTCTTTCCAGACCTGCTGGTATTGGAGGAGGAGGACGTAATGCTGGGGCCATCGGGGTAGAGTAGATACCTCAGGGCTTCCAGAAACAATCTGTCATCCAGACAGATCTGGGGGTCTGGATTACATTTGTGTAGGTAGCTTCCCATCCCAAACTAGGCCAAAATGAAGGCCTAAATTGCAATGAAGCAGGTGACCATGGCTCCTATGCTCACATGGTCAGTAAACCCAAGTGTGAACCTTTAACTCTGTTATTTGTTCAATATCTAGAAACAAAGTCTGATCCCTAAAAGCATATCTGTTTGGCCTCATAATCCAGTCAACAAACCCTCCCCACATCCCAGAGAGTTTTCCCTGGGACATGCAAAAGAACGGATTGAGAGAATCCCTCCAACCTCCTTTCGAACAAATGACAACTGAAAACATGATTTTGAAAGGTCAAGTCAGTTCCTGGAATGCTCTAATTGATGCCCAAGCCTAATCAGAGCTAACATTGTGAGAGCTTCCTCAAGTTGACCAAGCTATGGCAAAGTGTCAGTCACCACCAAGAGTACTCCTGTCTACTTTCCTCCCTCATGCCAGCCCTGTCCCCTTCCCACTCCTGGCCTGTCTGGGTCCACACCCATGAGCAAAAAGTCTGGCAAAAAGAATACCAGGGATTGCTTCCAAGTGTGGTCCAAGCACCACATTATCAGAATTGTGGGGCCCTGTTAGACTGTTTCCCTAAGGGGCTATGCATCTTCCAGATGCTCTCTGCCCTGGGACCTCACTGTGCCTGAAGTTAAGGAAACAATTCAAATTTGGTAAGGAAGGAAGTAAATCCTAACACTGAATTTATCAAAAGCAAGCCTTTACTCAAATTGTGTGTGCAAGGACAACCCGGGCTGGAATTTAGATTAGACCATCTCTCTCCATAGAGTAACATTCACAAAAATATTTTTATACATTCCAAGAGAATAAAGACTATATTTTACTACCATTAACAGTTGGCAGAGGAAAAACAAACATGCGATTTAATTCTGAGAAAGGGGACACCAATCAATAAATATTTATTAAGCACCTATTCCATGCTGCCCCATGCTTAGTATCCTCAGGATACCAAGAACGGCAAGTGCAGTTAATGCCGTCCAATAAGCAAATAAAACCAAGGTGCATTCTATGTTTCAGATAACACTCCACAGTTCAGACCTCACTCTGTTGCCCCCTTATGGATCAATGCCTAATCGCTTCATTAAAAATTTGCACTTTATTACCAAAAAATTATTTTATAGAGTTACAAAAAATAATAACAAGATTCATTTGCAAAAACAAAAGGTCCAGAATATCAAAGGAACTAATGAAAAGAAATGCAGGGGAAGGTG
Organism: Phascolarctos cinereus; assembly: GCF_003287225.1. Lineage (NCBI taxonomy): Eukaryota > Metazoa > Chordata > Mammalia > Diprotodontia > Phascolarctidae > Phascolarctos > Phascolarctos cinereus. The sequence goes on along the minus strand of NW_027556191.1, from coordinate 37,354 downwards.
GCCTAGCAATTCCAGATCTTAAATTGTATTATAAAGCAGCAATCATCAAAACTGCCTGGTACTGGCTAAGAAATAGGGAGGTGGATCAGTGGAATAGGTTAAATATGCAAGACACAGTAGTCAATGACTGTACTAATCTATTATTTGATAAACCCAAAGACCCCAGCTTCTAGGATAAGAACCCACTCTTTAAAAGAAAACTGCTGGGAAAACTGGAAAAGAGTATGGCAGGAACTAGGCATAGACCCAAATCTCACACCATATACCAAAATAAAGTCAAAATGGGTTCCTGACTTAGATATAAAGGCTGATACCATAAGTAAACTGGGAGAACAAGGAATAGTTTATCTACCAGATCTATGGAGAACAGAAGAATTCATGATCATTCAGGAGATAGAGAACATTATGAAAAGAAAAATGGATCATTTTGATTACATTAAATTGAAAAGTTTTTGCACAAACAAAGCCAACACAACTAAGATTACAAGGAAGGTAGAAAATTGGGAAAGAATTTTTACAACCACTCTCTCTGATAAAGGCCTCATTTCTAAAATATATAGAGAATTAGGACAAATTTATAAAAACACAAGCCATTTCCCAGTTGATAAATGGTCAAAGGATGCAAACAGACAGTTCTCAGATGAAGAAATTAAAGCCATCTATAGTCATATGAAAAAATGCTCTAAATCGTTATTGATTAGAGAAATGCAAATCAAAACAACTCTGAGGTACCACATCACACCTATCAGATTGGCCAACATGACAAAACAGGAAATGATAAATGTTGGAGAAGATGTGGGAAAATTGGAACACTAATACATTGTTGGTGGAGTTGTGAAATGATCCCACCATTTTGGAGAACAATTTGGAACTATGCCCAAAGGGCTACAAAAATGTGCATACCCTTTGATCCAGCAATAGCACTTCTAGGGCTATATCCCAAAGAGATCAAACAAATGGGAAAAGGACCCACATGTACAAAAATATCATAGCAGCTCTTTTTGTGGTGGCAAAGAATTGGAAATGGAGAGGATGCCCATCCATTGGGGAATGGCTGAACAAGTTGTGGTATATGAATTCAATGGAATACTATTGTGTTATAAGAAATGATGAACAGGCTGACTTCAGAAAAACCTGGAAAGACTTACATGGTCTAATGCTGAGTGAAGTAAGCAGAACCAAGAGGACTTTGTACACAATAACAGCCACATTATGTGATGACTAAGATTGTTAAACTGAACCCTTCTCAGCATTATGAGGATCTAAGACATCTCCAGAGGCCTCGGGATGGAAAATGCTGTCCACATCCAAAGAAAGAACTATGGAAGTCGACTCGCATCAACCTTCTGTTGAGTTTTGTTTCACCTTTCTGATGGTTCCTCCTGTTGGTTTTAATTTTTACTCACACCTTCACTAAATGTTTAATGGATAGATAAATTAAAGCCTATATCAGATTGTGCACCGTCTTGGGGAGGGTGGGGGGGAGGAAGGGGGAGAAAAATTTTCAACTCAAAAGCATATGGAAGTGATTGTTGATATAAATAAATAAATTAATAAAATAAAAAAATAAAAATATGCCCTTTCTATTTATTTGTTATTTTACTATCACTAAACTTTTAAACACACATCTGTATGACACATGCCTAAGGCTCTGACTCTCTGGGATTTGTCTGTGACCAGGCTCCCTTAAGCCATACCAAAATGTTTATTCTGCATCATTAACATTTTCTCCACCAGAAGTGCCTCCACTCAAGCAGTTAGGTGGGTCAGCAGATTCAAATTCAGCCTCAGACTTTTACTAGCTGTGTGGCCCTAGACAAGTCACTTAATATTTGCCTCAGTTTCTCAACTGTAAAATGGGGAAAATAACAGCGACTACCTTCTAGGGTTGTGAGACGATCAAATAAGATATTTGTAAAGCACAAGGCAAAATGCCTGGCATTTAATAATTGAAATAGATAGGTACATAGATGAAGCAGTAGAGATAGATAGACAGACAGAGATGATAGATAGATAGATAGATAGATAGATAGATAGATAGATAGATAGATAGACAGATATAGAGATAGATCGATGGATGGATGAATTGATTGATAGATAGACACAGACAGACACATAGAGACAGATAGAGAGAGAGAGAGATGATGATTATGACGATGATGATGGATAGATAGATAGATAGATAGATAGATAGATAGATAGATATACACATAGATCGATGGATGGATGGATGGATGAATGGATTGATGTACACAGACAGACAGACACACAGAGACAGATAGAGAGAGAGAGAGAGAGAGAGAGAGAGAGAGAGAGAGAGAGAGAGAGAAGATATGATGGATAGATAGACAGATAGATGAGAGAGACAGATGATGGATAGACAGATAGACAGACAGACAGACAGACAGACAGAGACAGACAGATAGATAGATAGATAGATAGATAGATAGATAGATAGATAGATAGATACAGAGAATGTTTATTCCCTTCTATTGCTTTTTTAAATCTAGACAATCAACAGAACAATAAACCAAGTGTGCATTTGTCCTATTTGCCTATTTCATATCTGTCAATGCTCATATTGAAAATACAACAATCTGTTCTTGCAACGCAGTTCAATCTAGTTCCAACATTTACCTCTGACCCAGGCTCAGACTCCCTGGGACCTGCATGTGGCCAGGCTCCTTCTAGAGGCAGCTGCATGATACCTACCTACCTAAGCCTGCTTCTTGTGCCCTTTTTGGTGAAATACCCTCCAGAAATAGCCCTGTGACCTAAGTCCTGACTCCTAGAAGCATCCATTCTACTGGGTATATACAATACAGAGTGATTGACCTAGATATAGTACGCAAGTAACCAAATACAGAGCCATGATATGGAAGTCCAAACGAAAGTGAGCTCAGGAAGATAGGACCTGGGCTGTGCATTGAAGAAGGCTGGGAATAATCTACAGCCAAAGCAAAGAGGGAGTGTGGTCTGAATGGAGTGCCTTCTCATCCAAGGAACTGGAGGTAGCTGGAATGGATGCCCAAGGGACATCGAGGCAGAAATTCTCAGGGTGATTCCCCTTCCCCAAGTCTCAGTCTCTAATTACTCTTTCTCTCTTACATGTGTGAGGCTTAAGGAAGCTGTAGAAAATTATGAAACTCTGCTGCCTGGGCCCATTGGACCTCCCTGAAGCAAGACTATCCTTCTATACCCCCTCCTTAACTGACCATCCTACTCTCCACAATCCTTCCTCAAACCCCCTCTGGCCTCTCATCTCTTCACCCTCTCACCTGGCAACTTTGCCTCATATTCACTGAAATAACTGAGGGTATGTGCTGAGAGCTCCCTCCTCCCTGCTGCTCCTCATCTCATATCCCCTAGATGCCTTCCCCATCTCTCTCCTTCATCCTATCTCATGTAACATGAAGCCCTTCTCCTTGCCAAGGCAAACCCCTCTGCCTGAACAAGTGAATCTTATTCTATCCCATATTCTCCAGCAGTTTGCTCCCTCCATCACGCCCACTCACTTCCTCACCTTTGATCTCTCCCTGTCTGCTGGTGCTTCCCAGCTGCCTACAAACACACCCATGTCTCATCCTCAAAAACTCTTCACTGTCCATCCCTGCTAGCTACCATCACATATGTCTTCCCTTTGGGGGCTAAACTCAAGAAAGCCTTCTATAATTGGTATTCATTCCTCTTCTCTCACTTCCTTCTTAATGCTCTGAAGGCTGACTTCTGACCTAATCTTCAACAAAACTTGGCCTCTCCAAAGTTACCAATGATCTAATTGCCAAACCCAATGGTCTTTTCTCCATTCTCATCTTTCCTGACCTCTTTCCAACCTTTGACACTCTCCATCACCTTCTCCTTTCCACTCTCTTCTCTCTAGGCTTTCAGGATGCCTTTCTCTCCTGGTTCTCCTCCTCCTTGTTAGACTGTTCCTTCTCATTCTCCTTTGCTGGATCTCTGTCTGGGTCATGCCATCCAACTGGAGGTGTCCCGAAAGATTCTGCCCTGGACCTTTTCTTCTCCCTCTATACTACATCACTTGGTGATCTCATCACCTCCTATAGAACAGGGGTGGGGAACCTGTGGCCTCAAGGCCACATGTGGCCCTCCAGGTCCTTCGGTGCAGCTTTTGGCTGAGTCTAAGTTTTGTAGAACAAATCCTTTTATTAAAGGGATTTGTTCTGTGAAGTTTGGATTCAGTTAAAGGGTTGCACTTGAGGACCTCTCCACCCCTGCTGTACAGTTATGTCTATGCTGATGATTCTCAAATGTACCTGTGCAGTCCTAATCCCTCTCCAGTCTGTCATCTCCATCTGCCTGTTAGACGTCTCAAACTGGATGTCCAATAAATGTCTTAGACTCAACATGTCTGAGATGGAACTCGTTATCTTTTCAAACCTCAAACCCTTCATTCCACCTCTCTTCCTACTCACCTATTACAGTCTAGGGTACTCTCATCTTCCTGGTCCCCCGGGCTCACAACGTAGGTGTTATCCTGGTCTCCTCACTAGCCCTCAACCCTCCCCATATCCAATCTGTTACTAAGGCCTGTTGATTTCATCTTTGTACCATCTCTTGAATACACCTCCTTTTCTCTTCTCTGACACTGACATGGCCCTGGTGTGGACCCTCCTCACTTCATGCCTGGACTATTGCAATAGCTGCTGGTGGATTTGCCTTCCTCTAGCCTCTCTCCACTTCACTCCATCCTCCATTCAGTCACCAAAGTGATTTTCCTAAAACACAGATCTGACTATACCAGGCACATACTCAATAAGCTTCAGTGGCCCTCTACTGCATCTTAGATCAAATACAAAATCCTCTGGCATCCAAAGCCCTGAATAACCTGGCCCCACACACACCTTACTCCTCTGTCCAGTGGCATTGGCCTCCTGGCTGTTTCTCAAATAAAACCCTCCATCTCTTGCACCAGACATTCTCTTTGGCTGTCCCCCATGCCAGGAATGCTCTTCCTCTTCATCTCTGCCTCCTGGCTATCCTAACTGCCTTCAGATCCTAGCTAAAATCCCACCTTCTACAGGAAATCTCTCCAGATAAGCCTGACTTCTAGTACAAGTAGGAGATGATGTGGGGGGATAGAGACCTGACCCCTGGAATTGGGAATCTTTGACTTCAAACTTAGTCTCATTTCCTGTGTCACCTGGAGCAAATCACTTAACCTATATATTTACTTCCAATTCTTCATCTGTAAATGGATGTAACAGTACATACCTCCCAGGATGTGGGGGAGGAGCAAATGGAGATATATTTGTAAAGACCCTGGCAAATTGTCAGTGATATATAAATGCCCACTGTCATTATTGGTGCTTTTCCTCTGCTGATAATTTCCAATTTCTCCTAAGTTTATTTGTACATAAGTGTTTTCCTCCCTTCAACCCTCATTACGCTAGGCGTTCTTCCAGGGCTGGGAGTGTACCCAGGGTTTAGGTCAGTGCCTGGCACATATTAGATGCTTCATAAATGCATGCTAGCTGTTATTTTTGCATTTTTGTTTTAGAGTAACATAGGCATGAAGGGGTGTCCTCACTGGGGTTGGACACCGAACTCGGGAGCTCCTGTACCTGACCCTGTCCTACTGGACAGAAGAAAGGCCCAACCACATATAGCTCCGTGCCTTCCCACGACTTCAAGCTCAGGGCCCAGAAAGAATAAGTGATGTTAAAGTTCAGAGATTAAGACTCAGAGGATGTGAGGAGAACCTTCAGGACACTTGGGACAATTGACTTCGTGCAAATGACTCCTTTAAGTCCCAAGAAGCTGAGCAGAGAGCCTGCCAAGTAGCAAGAACTCTACAAATGCTTCCTGTTTCAAGAAATGCTTCCTCCTTCAGAAAAAATGAAGGAAAGAAGCGAGGGAGGAAATAAAATAAAAACACTTCAACGGCCGAGCCAGCCAGGAGTCGAACCTGCAATCTTCTGATCCGTAGTCAGACGCGTTCTCCATTGCGCCACTAGCCCCCGATGTTCTGCTGACTGGTCATGAGGGGGCTGCTGAATGCAAAGTCTGTGCCTTTGGGCCCACTGGTTCTGCCTGCCCTACACCCGAGGCCACGCCCCGCAGAAAGTACAGTCAGCACCGCGATCAGGGCCCCGCTCCTAGGCCCAGCCTCTTGTTCCCCTCAAACTCTCTCTAGGTCCTGGATTCCGATACCGAGGCTCCCCGTCCAATCCACCATCCTGCTCAGAGGACGCAGGACCGGAATCGCCTGGATCTGGACCCCGGCCCTGGACGACTCTAACCCTGACCCTAACCCTAACCCGTCCCCCTCCTCCTTTACAGACTCAGCTGGGGGCTCTCACGGGCCGCTGGACGACGCCGGGGTGACCCATACAACTCCCAGGCGAGCTTACCTCCTTGGAACGCCAACAGAACCGGCTCCTGCCGCGGGGACAAGGCTCAGTTGTTTACGGAGCGTCCCTATTTAGGGTTTTCTTGGCCAAGATACTGGAGTGGTGTGCCGTTTCTCCAGCCTCCAGGCCCTACATTCTAACCTCTGCTCGCATTAGACATCCCGGAGGAGGTGGTAGTTGGAGGGACTTCCCTCCTGTCCTACAGCGCGCGTTTAGGGAGCCTTCCCGGATCTGTCCACCACCGTGCAGACCTGAACCCCAAGAGAGCCCAGAAGGTACTGACAGCAACAATAGTGGTAGCAGCAGCAGTAGTAACAGCAACAGTAATCAATCAACCAATATACATTTATTCAGCCCCTGTAACAGTGTCAGCCACTGTACTAAACTGTGAGGTTACAAAAAAGGCAAAAGACAGTCCCTGCCCTCAATTTTACCATTTAGTGAGGGAACAAACACATATATACAAAGAAGAGAAATGGGAAATAATTAACAGAGGGAAGGCACTAAAGTGAATAGGGCATGGGGAAGGCTTCCAGTGAATGAGAGGATTTTAGTTGGGATTTAAAGGAAGTCAGGGAAGTGAGTACAGGTGAAGCTGAGGAGGGAGAGTGCTCCAGGCATAGGGATAGGGACTAGGCAGAGAAAATGCCGGCTCACCAAGACAGCAGCAGAACTAATAGGAGCAAGGGCAGTGGGAGGATGAGTCCTTACTACTACTAAGACGTGATGGTGGTGGTGGTGGTAGAGAGTGGACAAAGGAAGGAGGGAAAGTGGGCCCAGAAGAGAAAGCTGGTAGACATCCAAGTGCGGGGGTAGATCATGACTAGGGCCCAGCAAAATAGAATGAGAGAAGTAATCTCATCATGTTAGGAAAAGTAGGGGCAAGCAGTGAAAGGGAAACAGGGCAAAGATTCCCTAACAGCGGGAGAAAGTCAACAGTAACAAAAATAGAGCACTGGCCTAGAGTCAGAAAGACCTGAGTTGAAATCCTTGGACACTTACCAGCTATGTGATTTTTGGTAAGTTACTTGACTTCTGTTTGCCATAATCTGCTGGAGAAGGAAATGGACAGTATGGTCCATGGGGTCACAAAAATTCAGACATCTTTAGCAGCAACAGGTATCTAACTTAATCTTTTTTGGGGGGGAGGCAATCGGGGTTATGTGACTTGCCCAGGGTCACACAGCTAGTAAGTATCGAGTGTCTGAAGTCACATTTGAACTCAGGTCCTCCTGCTTCCAAGGCTGGAGCTTTATCCATTGCACCATTAGGAGGATGAGCTACAGGGGGAAGAAAGGAGGAATTGATGCAAGAGCAGGTGGAGAAAGAAGAGAAAAGAGAAGACTTTCTGGCCATCAACTTGAGCCGGCTTCATCATTGAACACCCTGAGACTGAGAGATAGAGAAGGGAACTTACTCCTTGAAAGAAAAAAAGACTTTATTTTCCTCAATAGAACTTGGGGCTGGAGGCCAGAGTCAGCCAACTGGGATTCTGGCGTGTCATGCTCTCAGAATGTTTTTGACTGTCGGTTGTACACTAGAAGTAGAGAGACGGGAAAGGAAAACAAACCAAAGATAAACTCACCGCTGGGGGGTGGGAGAGATGAGAAGAGGGGAGGGGCGACATTTTATCCTGAGGGAGCTAGGACCGGTGGGGCTTTGGTCAATGCTGGAGCTCGCTAACTAGCCTTCGGGTACCAAGCTGCTGAGACACTGAAGAGAGGCTTAGCTTTTCCCAGTGTTAGAATATTTCAGCTGCCAACCACAAACTCCATCCTGCAAACCCAGGAGGCTGCAGAAGTTTACTCTATCAAATTTGGCAATTCCCAGGCAGAAGAGATTCCTGGGTCCCCGGGGCCCAGAGACAAAAAGACAACCTCCAGACCCAGAGAGCCTCATTCTATAAAACGTTTTACACCCAAAGTCGCCCTGCTCACTGAAATCATGGGATATCCTGCTTAAAATGGCCCCAGAAATCACCAAGTTCACTCTCTTTACTTTTTGGATGAAAAAACATAAACCTCGTGTGGTGAGCTGGTTTCTGAACACTCCGCAGCTTGTCCTTACCAGTTCATCAGTTCGTTCTTTCGCTCGCTGGTTCAGTCCGTCAGTCGGGCAAGCAGGCACCAAGAGCAGCGGTAACAGAGGCGCCCACAGTGCCTCAGAACTGACTCAGCGAGGGTAGAGAAATTCAAGAAGTTTAGGAGCCATAACCACAGGTGGGAGAGGGGGGTTTTCCAGGTTACTTTCCTTCCTTGTCTGTTCTGCCTACTTTTCCTAAGAATCTGGATTCTGAAGGCGGCATTGCCTGAATCCCAAGCGAGAGCCTGGAATTTGTCCCCGATTAGGGTGAGTGGTAGGATGGGGGGATGGGCAGGTCAAGAAGCAAGCTGTGGCGGCCTGCTCTACTAGCGAGAATCGGAGATGTTTCTGGGAAAAGAAACCGAAAGCTGAGCTGGGTCCTTTAAACGTGAGCCAAGAAAGCCAAGCTCCAGTCCCTGCGTGTCTTCGGTTCTCGACTACATCCTCTGACCCCCACTGCCCTCCCTCTCACGGATTTTAAACTTCAACAGCCACTGGGCAAATCAGGCTCTGAGCTCAGAGGATCGCAGCGAGGGCGGGGGCGCTCCTTTCTGAAACGGGGGTGAGGTGGGGTAGGGGCGGAAAGGGCTGCCTGGTGTGGTCTCCAAGCTCCTGGTCCGAGAGCAGAGCTGTGGCCTCAAGGAGCCAGGCTGGGAAGCTGGACGATGCGACAGAGTGAGCGCGCTGGGCACTTCCTGGGAGCCAGGAGAGGTGCACAGCAGCAGAAAGAGCGATGGAGGAAGAGGTTCAGAAGTGGGGTCTGGATTGGCCTGAGAGCCTGGAGGCGGCAAGAAAAGCCATTCCTCCTAGCGCCCACCCCACTGAACTCAGAATGGGGGGAAAGAAAGATGAGTGTGGGGAGAGCGGGTCCCGACTGGACAGTAGTTTTTACGGGAAGAGGCTCCCAAGCCATTTCACTTTTGCTGTACTTGGAAATGTTGGGACCGCTGGGAGAGGAGGTCGGGGTAAGAGTGAAGGGGAACTACACCTGGTCAGAAATCCTGCTTGGACAAGGGGACCTGGGTCTGCAGGAATTGTGTCCTAAGTAAGGTAGATTCTATAATGCAGTGGGGGGAGAGAATCTGTCTGAGAATCATCAATCATCTCACTGACTGCTTCCCAAGACTCTTGTGAGGGGACAGACAGCTCTGGGGGCAAATGGGGCTGTGAGATGTAGCCCTTGGATTAAGAGCCTGGGGAAGATGAGCCAGAAGAAGCAGAGTGGCTGCCAGCAGTCTGCAGTTACTGCCACCATCCAAGGGCTGGGGGAGGAGCAGCTTACCAAGAACCCAAAAGATGAGGTTCCTCCTAAAGCACAGGAGGTCTCATCATGGTCAGTGTAACCCAGTAGAGCCCCCACTCTATGGAAAGCCTGGGCGGTGACAAAAGTAATCGAGTAAGTACAGCCTGGGCCCTGCCCCCAGGAGCTTCCCATCTTGTTAGAGTCAACCACTCTAACATACAAGCACAGAAGTGTCCACAAAGTGCTGTTTGAGACCTGTGGATGGAATAATTACTTCCAAATGAGGTGCTATGGCAAGCCATCTTGGAAGATGTGACATTTATTGAGTGAGGTCTAAAAGGATGAAGAAGATTTTTACTGATTTAGTGATGGAAGGGCATTGTGGGCATAGGGAATGATATGGACAAAGGTACAGAGGTAGGAAAGTACAGCATATGGACTCATGGGATGGAGATTTTTTTTTCCATGGGAGTGGGAAATATTCCTCATTTACTAACAATTTAGATGGAGGGAACCTATGCAGACTTGAAGACTTGTCTAAAGGGGAAATAATGCACTTTCCTGCCCATAGGGGCAATTCTTTTCTTCAGTGAAAAGGATCTCTGCCCCTTGCCCTCATTTAGCACAGGGAGAGGCTGACTCTTTTAGAAATCTTCCCATTCCTCTACTCACAGTGTCCTGTGGATCATATGCTCTCTCATGAGAAAGGTGTCTTGGGTTACAAATATCATCTTTCCATTTCAGGAAATGGATAGATTCTTTATAGGTTTTTGGATCTTCTAGCTCCCCATCTCAGTATTCTTTTCTGTTTTGTTTAATTGAATTTTATCGTAGATTCAAACACAAGGACGCAATTACCGAATAGAGAAAAGAAGAAAAAAATATCATGAACTTAAATATTGCATCTTAATTACAATATATGAAAAGAAAAAAAGGAGAATGTCATGTGCACAGCAGAACCTAGGACAGGATTCAAAATATGTAATGATACATTTTCATTTCAAGAAAGCCTGTATGACAAATAGTACAACTTGTGTCAAGAGTTGTTCATTCTTATTTCCTTGTAAGTTTTCATTTCTTCTCTGCTGTGAACTTTTTTACCTTGTTCTTTTTTTCTCCCCTTCTCATCCCACCCCCAGAAAGCTACAATTGAGTGATAATATATTTCTCTATAGCTATACATATATACAAATACCTATATAGACATGTACTTTCCCAAATTCTGCTGCTGACTTTGTATTTATATTTGTGCATATCTCTTTTTTCCTATCCCTCCTGACTCCTCTACTTTGCTTCTACCCACTACCTTCCCCTTCTATTACTTACCCTACACCCCTCCAAGGATCCCTCCCCTATCCTCCAATTCTCATAAATCTAAGGAACCACCTATAGCCCACTATAAGCTATTCCCTCACCCTGCCCTCTAGAGATCCCTCTCTGGTCCTCTCCACCATCCCATTTCTTCTAAATATAGGACTTTTATCCCCTTCAAAATATATGTATTGCTCCCTCTTAAACTCATTCCCAATGAAAGTAGGTTAACAGAATTTCAAACCCTCGTTCGTCATCTCCTTCTCCTGTACTGGTGCTTCCACTTACACCTCATTTGTATTAAATAATTACTCTTTTTAGCTGTTCCTAAATCATTTTCCTTTTCAAAGTCATATTCTTTTCTGTTCTACCTCAGTCTTTCAGGTCAGGTGAGCTACTCAATTATTAATTATAATCTTGGACTTAAGTTTTGCCTTTTACATATATGAAAAGGAAATAGTCTGTCCTTATTGAATCCTTTGTAATAATTCTTTGGTATGTACTTTATGTTTCTCTTGGACCTCATATGTCAAGTCTCTTAAGTTTGGGGAGTTCAGGGGATTTTTGTGGTTTTTATTTGTTTGTTTGTTTGTTTATTTGTTTGTTTGTTTGTTTGTTTTACAAAATCTTGTATGTCTGACAGTTGAGGAAATGTCTATCGTTTTTATCCAGGGATAGGCTTACCTTTGCTGCATATGAAATTTTTGGACTGAGCCCTAGTTCTTTTGCTCTTAGATGGATAGTGTTTCAAGACTACCAGTCCTTTATAATGTCTGCTGCTAGGTCCTGTGTGATGGTGGAACATCTTATTTAAATTATTTTTTTTCATTTTGTTGTTGCTTTTGATATTTTCTCCTTCAGCTGGGTGTTTCTAAATTTGTCTACAATATTCCTATGAGTGTTCCTCAAAGGATTTATTTTAAGTAGTGATCAATGGATTCTTTTCTATTTCTAATCTTCTCCTTTGTTGTCATGCTTCAGGACGATTTTCTTGAATTGCTTCTTGTATTATTGTATTGAGATTGTTTGTCATAGCTATCAAGTAATCTGATTATTTTTATGTTTTCTCTTTTTGATGTGTTCTCTAGATTGGTTGTTTTTCTTATAAGATATTTCATTTTCTATTTTATTTCTTTTCATTATCCATATTTGGTTGAATTATTTCTTGATCTCTTATAATTTCAGTGGCTTCCCCTTGCCCAATTCTAATTTTCATGGTATCATTTTTTCTTTGAGATTCTGGATCCTCTGTTCTAATTAGTTGACTTTCCTTTCACAGTCTTCTTGGTTTTTCTTGGATTCTTCTTTTTTTTTTTGTTTTGTTTAGAATGTCCTCCATCTCTTTCATTTGATTTTTAAAGTCCACTCAATGGGAAAGCTAGGAAGAGTGAAAGTAATAGACCTCTGCCTCCTAGCTTCTAAATACAGGGGGATAAAAAGACAATTGAAAAAGGAAAGCAAGTTAACCTGGTTCCTACAGTTATCTCAACATAATCTGCCAGATATGGCAGGCCTGTACTTGGCATTCCTGGGTCTTCAATGTGGAGATCCTACAGAGTGCTGAGGGGAGGTACACCCTGGGTTGGCAATTGTGACCTAGATGAAGCTAGAGCCAAGAAGACTGACAAGGAACAGTCAAATATGTAGGAAGAGAATCAGGTGAGGGTGGAACTTCTCAGATTTTACTGAATTAAATGGACTTACAGCCCCACATTGATGTGGGGCTTCCTTTTGCTTTTATTCATTTTGGTGTCTTATCCTTCCTATTGCAAAGATCCTTCCCCTTGGAAGAGAAAATAGAAGCAAAAAAGAAACATGAATTGCTCAGTTATAATTTTTTGGCCCATTTTTCTGAGGAGCAGTCCAATCCCTTTTTGTACCTTTTCCTTTTTTTTTTTTGCCTCCAACGTAGCTTAAACACACATGCACATACATAGGTATGTGCACATATTCGCATGCACATGAACAAAAAGTTACACACAAATTTATATTTGACACTGAAATATTTAGGAGAGTTAGGCCTAATTGCTGGAAATGAAATTATTGTAATAACCATTCTCAAATTATTTCAATTTTTTTAAAAGATTTGCCATTTGGGTGTCAGAAAGTAGTTTACTAATCACCCCAGTGAATGATGTTGAAAAATATAACAGATATTAATGTAACCGAGATGTTCACACATGGCATTCACAGATATAACGTTTAAACACCACACTCCAATATGGTTAGATGTTCCTTCTTACCTAGGCCATGAGCCTCTGTCACTGGAGGAAAAGGCTGATGGGGCCGCATTTCATCCCATTTGGGTTAATAATTGAGGCTAGGTTGGAACCTCAGGCCCTTCTGCTCTTGTAAAGCTTCTTCATAGTAGAGGGTTTGGTGCCTATAAGACAAGATGGCAGCTCCCCAACATATGTATAGCTCTGACTTGGCATTAAAAGACCAGGATTCAGAGCTCAGTTCTGTTACTTGCTATGTGATCTTACTAAGCCACAACATCTATCAAGTTCCAGTTTGCTTTTCTGTAAAACTAAGTCTCCAAACTAAGACATGCTTAAGCTCTACAATGGTTAGGGTTAGAACAGGGCTGCAGGATGGATGGGATGCTGGATCTAGAAAGCAGTAGGAGCAGCTGCTCCTCCCACTCGGGGATGGGGACCCCTAGTCCACAGAAGACTTTATAAACATGATCCCGAGCAAGATGAAGGTCACACCTCTAGGCAAGAGTGAAAGGGGAAAAAGGGAATTCTGAATGCTCAAAGCCAACTCCAAAGGACGAGCCACCCCCAAGGGCTGGAGGGTGAGCTCCCTCTGGAGCTCCAGAGCTGGGGTGAGGAGGAAGGAAGAAGGGGAATTGTCTGCAAAGGGAAGAGCTGTCATGGTGGCAGGCTGAGACTCTGGCATAAGGCCCATATGAAGCCTCCAGTCTATTGGTTAAAAGCTAAGTGCTTTGCTCCTTTTTCAGGGGAAGGACTGGACTAGAAAGAGAAAGGGGTGAAGGGCAAGAGCATGACACTTTCCTCCTTGGCCACATTAAAAAAAAAAAAACAGCAGAAGTGAAGGGCTGGAGGGCCTTACCTTGGAGGCTACCTGGAAGGGCCTTCCCCAGCCCAGGGGACATTCTACTTCAGTACTCTAAAGAGAAGGCACGCCTTTCCACTTCCCTCTGGGAAGAAGTTGGGTTGATTTTCCTAAAAGTGCATGAGAGTGTGTGTGTGTTTGTTTGAAGGGAGCGATGACTGGCAACAGTTCTGTGCCCAAGGTTGATGCACCCATTTTCCTGGGCCCTATGTAACCCTGTGTGGCTGCCAGAATGAGGCTAATTACCCACTGTATTCCCAGTCTTGGTCAGGCTCATCCTCAATGCCACAGCCAAGCTGCTCTCTAGAAACCTGCTAAAGTGGCACAAACTCAGCCCAAAGATGATTCTGCCACGGCCGCTTGGTCCTTGGGGCTCCAGGGCATGCCCTACTTTACACCCACCCCCTTGACATTGCCTTTCCTGGTACACAAGTATCTGCCAAAGGATGGGGATGTGGACGTGGACACGGAAGGGGTTGTACAGATAGGGAGGGGCAGTCTTCACCGCTACAGGACTGGGCCTCGCCATGCCAGGACTGGTTGGGAGAGTAAGTGTGAGGAGGTGGAGGATCTGGAGCAAGGTGACCTCCTATGCCAGGGCACTGTGGCTGCCCCTTCTCTTCTCTGCATACCCTCTGTGCCAGGCCACATCTGCCTCTGCTCCATCTCCTAACTTCTCCCCCAAAATCCCCAGCTACAGGCTGTCCATGACTGAATTGTGTCCCTCAATGCCAGGCCTGGTTGACCCCTGCTTCAGCTCCCTCTCCCATAAACAACCCCAAAATGGAATTACATATGTCAGGGCTAACTTCCCAAAGCCAATACCTCCCATGCTTTTCTTTCTTTTCTTTTCTTTTTTTTTTAGTTTTAAACATTCACTTCTATAATATTTTGAGTTTTAAATTTTCTTGCCCTCTCACTCCTTCACCCCCAAACATAGACAGATCACAATCCGATATAGGCGCTACACATACATTCATGTTCAACATATTTTCCCATTACTCATGATGTAAACAACAGTTAGAACTAATGGGAAGAATCATGAGAATAAAGCAATAAAACTAAACAACAAAACTAAAAGAGAGCAAATATTATGCTTCTATCTGCATTCAGACTCCACAGTTCTTTCTCTGCATGTGGATAGCAGTTTCCATCATGAATCTTTTGGAGTTGTCTTAGATTTTTGCATTACTGTGAAGAGCCCAACTCTATCAAAGTCAGTCATCCCACAATGTGCCTGTTACTGTGGACTATGTTCTCCTGGTTCTGCTCATTTCACTCAGCATCAGTTCGTGTAAGTCTTTCCAAGTTCTTGTGAAGTCTTACCTGCTAATCTTTTCTTAGAGTACAGTAAGTATTGCATTACATTCATATACGGCAACTTTTTCAGTCATTCCCCATTTGATAAGCATACTTTCAATTTCCAGTTCCTTGCTACCACATAAAGAACTGCTATACTATTTTTGCACAAGTGTGTCCTTTTCCCACTTTTATGATCTCCTTGTGATAAACATGTAGAAATGGTCTTGGTTGGTCAAAGGGTATACACAATTTTGTAGCCTTTTGGTAGAGTTCCAAATGTTTCTGGCATGCCTTTCCACCTCCCTCTGGGACAAAGTTGGGTTGATTTTCCTAGTGGAGTGAGTGCCTTGTTGTGTGAGAGCCGATGTATGTATGTGTGTGTATGTGTATGTATCCCTGTGTGTTTCCCTATGGGTGTGTTTCAGGGGACTGAGGGCTGCAAAAGTCCTGCGTGCAAGCTGGACCATCCCAGTCACGTAGCCCCAGATACCCTGCGAGGCTGGCCAGATTGAGGCTTATTACTCACTCTATGCTGGGTCTTTGCTGGGCTCATCTTCCCACTGCCAGGGCCCGGCTTCACTCTAAGAAACCCTATAAAGTGGAGCAGCCCCAGCCCAAGTATGATCCTCCCAGGATGAATCTGGGTACCCCTACCCTCAACTTGCATCCGTTTGGTTCTCACAGGCACATGGGTGACCAACTTGCATTCCCCAGGTATTTTCTGGTAGCCAACAAATGATGAGGATGCAGATGTGGATGGGGTGGTTGGAGGAGGGTCTGTGTGGTCTCCAGGTACCTGGGCTGGCCCTACAAGGACAAGGCTGGACCAGGAAATGAGGTGTTAGGGAGGTAGGGGATCTGGTGCACTGGGCATTGGCATGATGCCCTCCTTTGTTCCAGGGAACTCACTATTTGACAAAAACTGCTGGGAATTCATGACCAAACAAGAAATAGAGAACATTATGAAATTCAAAATGGGTAATTTTGATTACATTAAATTAAGGAGTTTTTGCACAAACAAAGCCAATGCAACCAAGACTAGGAGGGAAGCAGAAAACTGGGAGAGAATTTTCACAAGTGTCTCTGATAAGGGCCTCATTTCTAATATTTTTGTACATGTGGGTCCTTTTCCCATTTGTATGATCTCTTTAGGATAGAGTATTTAGTAGTGGTATTGCTGAGTCAAAGGGTATGCACAGTTTTATAGCCCTTTGGGTATAGTTCCAAATTGTTCTCCAAAATGGTTGGATCATTCCACAACTCCACCAACAATGCATTAGTGTTCCAATTTTCCCACATCTTCTCCAACATTTATCATTTTCCTGTTTTGTCACGTTGGCCAATCTGATAGGTGTGATGTGGTACCTCAGAGTTGTTTTGATTTACATTTCTCTAATCAATAGTGATTTAGAGCATTTTTTCATATGACTGCAGATGACTTTAATTTGTTCATCTGAAAACTGCCTGTTCATATCCTTTGACCATTTATCAATTGGGGAATGAATTGTATTCTTATAAACATAGGCTTTACATACACAGTCCCATTAAACATATTTTCATATTAGTCATGTTGTAAGAATGAATTAGAACCAATAGGAGAAATCACTAGACAGAAAACAAAATAGAAGGAAAAGAAAAGAGCAAATAGTATGCTTTGATCTGCATTCAAACCACATAGTTCTTTCTCTAGGTGTGGATAGCTTTTTCCATCATGAGACTTTAGGAGATGTCTTAGATCCTTGCATTGCTGAGAAGGGCTAAATCTATCAAAGTTAGTCAAAGTTAGTCATTGCACAATGTGACTGTTACTGTATATGTACAGTGTTCTCCTGGTTCTACTCACTTCACTCAACATCAGTCCAGACAGGTCTTTCCAGGTTTTTCTGAAGTCTGCCTGTTCATCATTTCTTACAGCACAATAGTATTCCATTACATTCATACACCACAACTTGTTCAGCCATTCCCCAATGGCTGGGCATCCCCTCAATTTCCAATTCTTTGCCACCACAAAGAGAGCAACTTCCAAAAAGGCCATTAACTTCCAAGATTTCAAATTTTGGGGCCCAATGTCATCAATATGCTCCTGCTTTTATACATACATACATACATACATACATACATACATACATACATATATATATAATTATATATATAATATATATATATATTTGACAATGATTTTAATTAGAAAGATCCTTTTTATTGGGAGTATAACAATTTCTTGATTTTGAATTTCTATTTTTATTAAGCCAGTGCAGATTGCACTCCAAAATGTTTGGACAATTTTTCAATTCCACTAACAATAAATTAGTTTCACAATTTTTCCACATTTTCAACATTTGTCACTTTGCTCTTTTATCATTTTGTCAAATCCGGTAGGTATAAAATGATATCTCAAGGTTGTTTTAATCTTTCTCTAATCAATAATGATTTAGAGTATTTTTATATGACTATAAATTGTTTTGATTTCTTCTTTGGTCAACTGCCTGTTCCTATCCTGTATTGATTTACCAAATGGGGAATGACTCATATTCTTATAGATTTCACATAGTTATAATTGCAATTTGTGAATTTCCCTCTATCTTATTTTTACTATTTTCCTTCTCAGCCTGTTTTTTTAACCCGATCCTTGCTACCTTATCTTTTCCTTTTACCCACTTGTTTCTTATTTCACCCACCCTTCTAAAATCCCCTCCCTTATCTTCTCCCCCTACTCTCCTAATCTTACTCTATACACACTTGCAAAAATCCCTCTCCCACCATATCCCCCAGTTTTCTCACTTTTCTAGAAGTTCAGTAGACTTCTAAACCTCTCCGGATGTATATATTGTTTCTTCTTCAACCGAGACAAGAGTCAAGTTCTGACATTGTTAGCCCTTCACCACCACCTGTTTCCTCTGTATTAGTTCTTCCTTCTGTGCCCCATTTCTATGACATAATTGCTCCTTTTTACCTTTTCCTGCACAATTTTGTTTTTTAGAATCACCCCATCATACACAAGTCAGTCACAGGCTTTCTATAAAACTATCTTAGCAATGACAACAGTTTTAAGAACACTATTATTAATAATTACTCACTTTAATAACATTTTCACATATCAGAAGTAAACAATTTGTCCTTAAGCAGCATCTTAAAATTCTTCTTTAATGATTTCCTTATATTTTTTTCTGATACCACAGGTAGCAAACTAGCTTCTACACTCTCCTCTTTCACCCACATCCAGAGGCTTCTTAATTTCTCTTCACTTTCTGCCATCAGAGTGGTACCATCTGCATATCTGAGAGTGTTGATATTTCTCCTGGCAACCTTAATTCCAGCTTTTGATTCCTCCAGCCTGGCACTTCACATGATGTTAAGTTAAATAAAAAAGGTGACATACCCTTTTTCCAACCTGAAACCATTCAGTTCCTCCATGTTCTGTTCTACTTGCTGCCTCTTGGCCCTCATACAGGTTCCATAGGAGACAAGTAAATTTGTTACTCTCACCTCTTTGAGGACTTGCCGCATTTTGTTGTGATCCACACAGCCAAAGGTTTTAGTGGAGTCAATGAAGCAGAAGCAGATTTTTTTTTTCCTAGAACTCTCTTGCTTCCTCCATAATCTGAAGAATGTTGGCAGTTTGGTCTCTAGTTCTTCTGTCTCTTTGAAAACCAGCCTGCTCTTCTGTTAATTCTCAGTGCACACATTGCAGATGCCTCTCTTGTAGAATCTTAAGCATAACTTCACTGGCATGTGAAATGATATGTCTAATTTCTTGAAGAGATCTCTTATCTTTCCCATTCTATCGTTTTCTTCTATTTCTTTGCATTTCTCTTTTACGCAAACCTTACATCTCCTTGCTATTCTTTGGAATTCTGCATTCAGATGGTATATCTTTTCCCTTTCCCCTCTCCTTTTCACTTTCCTTCTTTCCTGGGCAGTTGAACCTCATCAGATAGCCATTTTGCTTTCTTGCTCATCTTTTTCTTTGGAATGTTTATGTTGCTGCCTCCTACACAATATTGCAGACATCTTTCCATAGCTCTTCAGGCATTCTATCTATCACATCTGATCCCTTAACCCACATGCATATTGATAAGGGATGTTATTCAGGTCATACCTATATGTAGAACATACTCCTAGAAACATTCTGCCAATAGTGTGTTTCAAAGGTTAGTACAGCTACATAATCCTGTCAAATTTGATCCTGTCAACTGCCAGGTGACCACATCAACTCTGCTCAGGGAAGCAGTCCCATGTGGAATCAAGGACAAGGTCTGCAGAGACAAAGGTGACTCAAAGGTATAACTTCTATACATACTCTTCAAGGTTCAGTTTTATAATGTTCATCATTAGTGGTCAATCTACCAGACAAAAATCATTTCTACACTAGAAATAAATTTTAAACAGCACCAGCCCCTTGAACACCAAGAGGTCTTACTTAGTCAGAATTGGACACCTTCTTTCAGCAACTTCTTCCCCAGGGCTGATAAGATTTTATGATCTTTTCCAAAGAGAAGGTTGCAAGGCACCTGTTAAGTCCTCAAGGACTTCCCAGATAAGGAGAATTTACAAGGTTTTTTGTACTTTTTCCAAACAGTAAATTATCATTATTTATTTTAAAACAAAGCATGCACAATTAAATAATTAAGTTGTTAAGCATTGTAACCCCAATCTTGAATAGCTTTAGTCAACCTTTCTAAAAAGAAGTCAATTTAGTAAGGGTATAATTGCATCACCCTCTAGAAATTATTTTTTCTTCATTAGCAAGATTTCATGCACAGTAGTTTCCCAAAATCCAAAAAAAAAAAATTTAAAGATAATATATGATACTATGGATTTTAATATGAAATTAAATTATTGACAGTCAAATGACATTGATTCAATTGAATGTATTTCCAATTATGTTACATAGAAAATTACTTCATGCATCTATCAATTGGACATCCTAGACTGATTGCATTCAGTGACCAGTGTAGCAGACTTTAGATCCAATTACATTTTTATTACTTATACTTGCACTTCTAAATAGATCACCCTTATTATATTTTGCATTGAGGTCTATCCTACCTATACCAGGAAAAGTATCATAGTTATCCAAATAGTAACACACATGTGACTGTAAAACGATATCACATAGTTTAGGATAAACTCAGTCCTACCAAATCTGGATTTGGTTGTAAATTAGTTATAAATCTTAATTTCCTTAAGGGCCATTTGCTGTCAGCACTTTAAATTACAGAGCCCACTAATTTCAGTTAGTCTGCTGCCTGAGTTTTATCCTGGCTATCCCCCAGCCCAGAAGGAGGGGGATCTGAGTCCCAAAGCAGGGAGAGTAAAGGAGGTGGTGGAGGGATGGGGTGTTGAGGGCTTGCACTGATGGGTTTGAGGATATAGGTCCCATTGGGATGTTCCTGTTCTTGTCCATTATCTAAGCGCCGTCTAGGTCAGAATGTAGGCTCTCCGACCTCTTCCAGGCGCTGTCTGTCCCTTGAGAGGATGAAGGATTTTCAATAAACCTTGAAAGATAATTGGGAAGTGAGGAGACGACTCTGGGGGGAAACCCCCCCCCCCAGTTACTGTTACCATGAGAAAAATTAGTTGTTGATACTTTGCTTTTTCCATTCTGGGTTCTGTTCCCATGAATGGGGTATAATAACCCTAACCCTCAGATCAATAAACAGAGCTTGTTCATAACTTGCTACCCCCTGGTCCGCATGATTTCTTTCTCTTTCTCTCTCTCTCTCCCCCTCTCTCCCTCTCTTTCTCTCTGTCTCTGTCTCTCTCTCTCTCTCTC
This sequence comes from Phascolarctos cinereus, assembly GCF_003287225.1. Taxonomy (NCBI): domain Eukaryota; kingdom Metazoa; phylum Chordata; class Mammalia; order Diprotodontia; family Phascolarctidae; genus Phascolarctos; species Phascolarctos cinereus. Next base: position 16,188 of record NW_027556191.1, on the reverse strand, counting down.
TCTCTCTCTCTCTCTCTCTCGCTCTCTCTCTCTCACTCTCTCGCTCTCTCTCTCTCTCGCTCTCTTTCTTTTTCTCTCTTTTTCACCTCACTGGAGATTAAACATCATAGTGGACGCAGGCATCTGCTACAATGGGGGAGGCAGAGTTTTCAGGGATGACCAGGTTAGCAAATAGTGGCCCTGGTGGAATTCAAGCCCTGGGGTGGAGTTTGGAGGCCTAAGAGGAATCTATGTAAGAAGAAGTCTAGGACTCTCAGAGAGAAATCTCTCAAAATTTTAGGTACCTGGAAAAAAAAATGTTCGGAAGGTGAGATGTTGGCTGAGAGGACTGAAGGCAGGAAGCTGAGGTGAGGAAAGAGACTATCTTAGGCATAGGAGGCAACCACTGGAAAGACAGTCAGGAGATAGAGGAACTTGACCAAGGATCAGTCAAGAGGCCAGTGGCCCTGGGTCAGAGGGTAAGTGGCAGGGGCTGGGGTGGGGGGGGGCATAATAAGAAAACTAGAAGGGGGTCTGAGGCTGGTTATATGTACTTACTATGTGTCACTTTGTGCACTTTATACATTTTCTCTCATTTAATCCTGTTTAAAAATTGTCAGGGTCCTTGCTAGCAACAGCCCAAATAAGGCAGCGGAGTTTGTAGCCAGGCAGGTGCATTGTCGATTTTTGTATCCACTCAGAGGGCAACATACTCCATGTTCATGAGTAGGGGATGGACACCAGTGACCTCTCTCTCTCTCTCTCTCACACACACACACACACACACACACACACACACACGTCACTTTGAAAGCATTGGATGTAAAGTTTTGAGAGCAATGTTCATTCATGGTATTGGCTTGGGGTTTACTTTCTGTGTTTTGACTTTCCCAGGTTTAGAGATTAGGTCTATATTTCTCTTGGTAGGATACTTCCCTATTTTAGGGAATCATTTGTGAAATTTAGGAAATCAGTTCTTTCCAAATTTGATTGAATTTTCCTACGAACCTATCTGAACTTGAAGGTTTGGTAGTTTGGTTTTGGATTTTTGTTTGTTTTGTTTTCTTTTTTGGTTCATTTACATCTAAGCCTATTTCCTTTTCTGAGATCAGGCTATTTAATATATCTGTCTGGTCTTCAGATAATTGGAGCATTTCCTGGTTTTCGAGGTATTCCTCCATTTTTTGCATAAAACTCAGTTTCTTTAGCATAAAACTACATACTATGTTGTGATTATCCTTTTTATTTCCTCTGATTTTGCTATGATTTTATCTTTGTCATTGGCTCTTTTATTGATTTGATCTTCTGCTCTCTTTAATCAAATTAGCTATGAGTTTTTATCAACTTTATCAGTCATTTCAAAGAACCCATTTTGTTTTATTTGCCATTTCTATTTTTGTTTCCAATTTATCTATTTATCTTCTATTTTTTATATCTTTTCTTTTATGCTTATCTTAGGTTCATTTGCTTTTCCAAATTTTTAAAGTACATAGTCAATCTTCCCTTTTTCTATATTCTTAAGGTATGATTGTAAAGCCATGTTGTCGCTGTGAGGACTGCTTTAGCTGAATCCCAGAAATTTTGGCTTCTTGTTTCATCATTATCATCTTCTTTTACAAAGTTATCATTTCTGTATTTTGTTCTTTGACTCGGTTGTCCTTTGATATGTGATTGCTAAGTTTCCACTTGGGTTTGTGTCTTTTTGTTTGTGGTCCCCGAACCTATTTCCCTTCTTATTTCATTATGGAATGAAAGGATGTGTTGATTATTTCTGCCTTTTGACATTTGTTTAAAGTATCTCTGTGCCCTAGTGGGTTAATTTTGGTAGAAGTTCTACATGTTGCAAAGAAATATGCATATTCCTTTGTTATCCTATTTAGAAGATGCCGTGTCTTTTAACTTTAATTTCTCCAGAAATTTTATTGTCTCTCTGCTTTCACATCATTCTACATTTCTTCCCTCTCCTTTTTTCCTCTCAGGTACTCATAGATTTCTCTTCCTCTCTTCCCCTTCAACTAGTCCTGTTCATTACTTTTTGAATTTCGTCCATTTTTCTTCCCCTTTCCAGCAAGGATTTCTCTCCCTTTCTTCATTGTCCCTCATCTTTTTCTGTTTTACCCAGATTTTCACTGGGAATAAAATGTGTTCAGGAAGGAGTAATATCTCTGATTGATAATGGTCTGTTGAGAATACCATGGAAGTATTCAGCTCACCTCTCCATGTCCTTGTCAGTATGGCTGTATCAGTACTGAGTAATTGAGAGACACTATACATCTTTGGCCCGTAAATAGCATTCAGGACATCATGAAAGCACTTTGGATCATTACTATCAAAGTAAAACTGAATTTCACCTGCCTTCTTAATGAGCCAAGAACTGTGTATCTCTCTAAGCTTTGCTTGTTCTTTACTTTTGATGGAGTTAAAGGCTGCCTTCTTAGAGATGGATGAACTATGCTGCTGGTAAACACTAAGGAGTTCTCGTTTCTCATTCAGCAGCTTTTGAATTTCCCCATCATTTTTGTCAAACCAGTCTTTTTTATTTTTTTTAGGCAACTGGGCTTAAGTGACTTGCCCAAGGTCACACAGCTAGTACATATTAAGTGCTTGGTCTGAGGCTGGATTTGAACTCTGGTCCTCTTGACTTCAAGGCCAGTGCTCTATCCACTGCGCCACCTAGCTACCCCCATCAAGCCAGCCTTGATGTTTTTGAATGTTCTGACCTGGATGATTAAATGCTGTGCTATACACCAAATCTCTGAAAGCTGCCCACTCTTTTCTGTTCCACTGTTGTCAACTGTGTATTGGCTCCACTTTCTCTCCAAGCTAGCAACAAACTGTTCCTCTGATCCGTTGACATGAAGTCTTCTGGTAGTCATCTTGCCTTGGGGCTACTGCTTTTGTCGAATGCCAATACACAGCTTGGATTTAAGTGAGACAAAGTTGCTTGAAGTCATAGGCCTCTCTCTCTCTTCCATAGATGTCACAGTCCAGTGGCAGGACAGTCAAGATGACTAGTGATGATTCGAGATTCACTGGATGACTTTAGTGTCTTTGATATCTAACCAAGCTCTACGGTGGTTGGAACAAATTGTTCTCATCCACCTATTCCACCAGGGGAAGTCTTCACATGCTCGGAGTAGACACCCCCCTAACTCACCAATGGGTTTGAGACCCCTTGGTTGCCCTCAATATGGTTTAACTGTCTGCCAAAACAGTTTACGAGGGTGTGGTCGCTAAACTGTAGTTTCTTGGAGCCACAGGTGAGATTGTGTGGATCCGATAGACACCAAAGATAGAAAGCAGCCCTGGAAAGGACTCAGCAGCCCTCATACCAGAAGTACTAGTCTTCCCTGGAAACATGGCATAACCTGATAAGATAGAGTTATTCTGATCCAATTACCTTTAATCACATTTCCTAATGTCCAATTTTAAGTCCATTTTGCCTAAACATCTGGTCCACTTGTAGAGGGTCAAACATCACAATTACAATGGGAGAACTCAGTCCAATACAATCTGGATTTAAAGAAGGCATACAGCATCCCAGTTTTCCAAAGAGCCATTTGCTGTCAGCTCCTCAAAGTACAGAGTATATTGCTTTCAGTTAGTCTGATGTTGCAGTTTTATCCTGGCAGTCTTTCTGCTCAGAAGGAGGAGGGGGTGAGTCTGGAAGGGAGGGAGGGAAGGAGGTGGTGGAGGCACTGGAGGGGAGAAGCTTACAGAGATGACCAGGATAGTGGTGTTTCAGTTGGGGGCAGGGTGGAGTTTGTAGGCCTGAGAGGATTTAAGGTGGAAGATGGGATCATTGCAGTGGAGAAGGCATTCCATGTGATGAAGGACAGGGGTTATGGAGGAGAGGCAGTCTGGGTCCCTGAGTCCTGGCCCTGGGTGTGATTGGAGGAAAGGGCCCAACTATCCTCAGGGCCTCAAGGGCTGGACATGGTGGTGCTCTGGGGAATAGGAAAACCTTCCTAGAGTGTGCTGGCCAGAAGGAGGAAGTCTTTGAACTGAGACTGCTCTGCCTTCCCTAGAGCTCAGATCTCTGATTTCTTCCCTTAGAGCAGGGATAGCTCTGCCTCACCTTGGAGCTGAGATCACTCCATCTTCCCAGAAGTTGAGATCTCTCTGCCTTGTCTTGGAGCTGAAATCTCTCCCTTCCCTTGTGACTGAGATTGTTCTTCCTTCTTTTAGAGCTGAGATCTCCCTGAATTCCCTGAAGCTGACATCACTCTGCCTTCTGGAAGACAGCTCTATGCGTTTAAGTCCCAGGTAGGTCTGAGCCAGAGCTCCCCATATTTCCTGACTTCTGCTGACTGCCCTTGCCTTTGGGTTTCATTCTCCTCATCTGACCTCGTTGGTGAGTGTCCTCCAGGTCTTCCAGGTGCACACCTTCCCTGGCTACTGAATGAGCTCCCTACCCCTAAATCTTTTTCCAGACTCCCAATCACTCCCCAAACTTTCTGGCTCACTCTCCCCAGATTTACCATTGGGTAATACTTTTCCAGACTTCATACTTTACCCATAGGAATCTGGAAGTCCTGTTTCAGCCTTCCTATCAGGATTCAGGCTTCCTGTCTCCCTATCTCCTAATCTCTAACCTCTTGGTTAAACCTAGGACCCCTTGTTCCTTGTCAATTCCCATGTAATATCTGTATCATTATTGTAAAAAAGCCTAATGGAGAACACTAAATATGGTTCAAGATCTCAGAGCTGTTAATGAAGCTGTTATTCCAATACACCCCTGTAAAGGAAACTGAGGAGATCCTCCCCAGTCCCTCATATGACCACCTCATGACCTGACATAAGGGATGTAATTTAAAGTTAGTTTGTGTGACCAGGAGCACCAAGGGAATGAAACATCAAAGAATAAACAAACTATGTTCTTCGGGCAGAATAATCATTATCTCAAGAAATATGTGTGTGTCCAAGGATCTGGCCTATCCTTGGACACATACATAAAATACAGGCATCCGGAGCTCTGGCCAAGCTCCCTCTTAGTTCTAAAGTTGTTTTCCCATGGTTTACATAGATATAAAAAGGGCCACTTGGGAAACAGACCTTTGGAGGTCTTTGTTTCAGAGATGGGGATGCCCACCTCTGTCGGACCCTGAGGACCATTTCTAAGTCTCCCCAGTTCCTTAAGTCAGGAATTTGGAGCTCCCTGGTTTGGTGAAGTGTTCTTCTTTCTTTATCTATTTCTATCCTTTGTTCTATGTTGATTCATTGATTGTATGCATATATACATTATTTTAATTCCTAATTCTCTATCACCTTAAGCATTATCAAATAAACTCAATTACTTTTAAGTTAGCATCTGAACCTAAAGTAAAAGTACTGCCCAGTCTGTAATCCACTTCCGATTACAACCCCATATACCAACCCATCCAGGGGACAATGAAGGGACATTGGCCAGTATCCACCATTTGCTACCAACTGTAGGTGAGTGGCCTGTAGTCTGGAAGACATAAATCTAACAGAAAAGACTGCAGGGCCCAGATATAGGGAGAAGTAAAAGTGTAAGAGCCCCATTAAAATAATTTACATTTGACCTGCAGGATTATCTGATCTTGTTACTTTTTCAAAAGTTGAAGTAATACTTTTGCAGGTGGAGTTTTCCAACCCTTAATCAATAGTTACACAAATGACTTTGCCAAGAGACTGACTTTCACTTCCATTTGCACTGAAATTCTCCTCCCCAAGCCAAACTGAAGATGTTTCTGATTTAATTTCAGTTGTTTGGGGGTATTGAAAGACTACACATTCAAGTCAAAACAGCAAGATCTCACACACTTGCATTGATCTTTTACTGACCACTTGCTCTGATTATAGAAATTTGCTATAAAAGAATAAAGCAGGGACTAGATTTAGGACCCAAATATTTCAGGATAAAACATCCTTAGCCCTGCTTGAATTCAGATAATTCACAGTTTTCCAACCATGCAGTGTCGTATCCACCACATAGCCAGACTCAGGAATAGCCAGGTGGGTAACATTCCTTTTCAAAAGAACATAATGGGGAAACTGAGCCAGGAGGATCCCATCTTAGACTGAGGCTAAAATTGTCCTCTCAGCTTTTCCCAATGCTGACTTCTCACTTTTATCACATTCTCTCTGAGTGGCTTGTGGCATTTCTCTCAGATGGTGGATTACTGATTATTGATGGATTATTATGATCCATCAGACAACTCACAATAAAATCATTTACGGTCCCATGAACTTTTACCTCAAACAGTAAGTTTCACTAATCACAGTCCAGTGGCAGGGCAGAGTCAAGATGACCCGTGATGGCTGGGGATGCACTGGATGACCTCGGTGTCTTTGATATCTAACCAAGCTCTATGGTGGTTGGAACAAATTGTTCTCATCCACCTACTCCACCAGGGGAAGTCTTCACATGCTTGGGGTGGACACCCCACTAACTCACCAGCACCCAAGAATTGAGCATGTTTTCTGTCTCTAGCCCTTCCCTTCTTTCTCTTTCCTCCGCTGCTGCTAAAGCTCTGTTGTTAAAAACTCCAAAGGCTGTCTACAGTAACTGGGCCTGAGGTGTTTGGTGTCCCATTGCCAATTTCTGCAGTTTCCTCCTAATATCTGGGGCAGATTGATGAATGAAATGCCTGCTAAGGACTGCTGTCCTTCTACAGAGTCAGGATCTAAATTCATGTACTTCTTAATAGCTTCTACTAGCCAGTTTGGGAAAAGGGCAGAGTTTTCCTTTTCTCCCTGAGTAATTTCCTTAATTTTTTTGAAAATTTACTTGCTTTTGAAATGTAGTTCTTGGGCCTTCTAACAGGCAAATCGCCATGTGGTCTCTCTCTCCCCTGTCCTTACTCTTTTGATAATCCCATCCTGGGTCACTAGTGGAACAGCAGCTGTTCCTGGTGGGTTTTGTGGGGTCATTGCTAGCCAAACAGTCCCCAGATTCTCTTTTCCTCAGCAGTACAACAGGTGGAGAAAAGGATAGACAAATCACCCCAAGAAAGCTTGAATTGTAGAGACACATCCCTGGACCTTTCAGCAAACTTAGTGGGATCTTCTGAGTATCACCCCAGTTTCTCTTTAACCTGAGTGAGATCTGATATAGAAAGTGGAACATGGGCTCTAATTGTCCCACTAGGCAAGGCAGGCACTTGCCTTAGGGGAAAAAGCCCCTGGGGTATTGGGAGGAAGGAAGATAGAAAGTCCCACTTCTTGTGAGCAAGGGACTGGGAATGCTGGCTGAACTGGACTGTGCTGCACAGCCAGGGATCTGAGTGATGTAGACATCCTGAATTGGGATTGCTCTAAGAATACAAATTGTCTTCTTCAAATTGCTTAAGTCAGTCATAGTTAAAGCTTTGACTCCATGTACATGTCACTAACTTAAGGGAGTAAACAATATGAATTTATTTATCACCTAGCTTTTTTCCTCTTTAACCAAACTTTCAGGTTGACAGCAGAATATCCTTGCTAGGTTTGTCTCCTCCAGGGTCTAAGCCATCAATTTCCAGATGACTACCCACGCTATATACCAATCTCTGAGTCCAAGGTCTGTAGACCACTGCACCTGACATCAGCCAGGACCCAGAGAAGCAGGGATAGCTACACAACTCTTGCCAGTACAAAGCAGTTTCAGAAGTCAAGACCTTCACCTCTCACCCCAAAAATTTGGGTCTCATTTGTCTGGCCCTAGAAAACCCTGCCTTGGACTCTCCTTGAATTTTCCCACTTTATCAAGTAAGTTTCTAGTTCACCTGAGGCTATAATCCTTTCAACTGGCCTTTGTTATCTATGCCCAATCTCCCAAATCTCTATTACCCTTAACCTAGCCCAGCCCTCCATTGTCTGTTACTTTGGGATGGCCCTCAGCTACTTCCCACCCTTGATTCTATCTAGGATCCATTCTCTTGGTCCTAGGCCCGGGTGTTTGACCCCCAGTCACCCTAGTCTACTGGTCACTCCCACCAAGATCCTTCCTAGACCCCTCCTCCAGTCACCCCAGCCTACTGACCATTCCCATCAAGATCCTCCCTAGACCCAGTCACCCTAACCTACTTGGCCACTCCTAGATCCTTCTTGTTCCCATTAAGATACTCAGATTCAATCTAGCCCTGTCAGTGTGTTGTAAATGTTCACATTGCTTAAGAATCTGGCTAACATGGTGGATCTTCAATAAACCTTGTCTTTGGCTGAAAGAGGCTTGGGTCAAATTCATTTGGGCAGGATCTGCATGTAGCTTATTTTGAGATCCCAGCACCCCATAACCTCAACACAGTTACCAAAGCTCTTGCCTGACCTCTCCTTATCTGGACCTGTTATAAAGATGACCCCAGACTTAGTTCTGAAGACTGGCCTCTCAAAGACTTTTTATTAAAGAGGTTTAAGTGCGTCCTTTCAATTCTAGCGAGAAGTGAGCACACCACTGAATGGGATGTCCCAGTAAGACTTCTCAGTGTAATTAAGGTAATGAGTTCAGAAGGTAGTGTGAGAAATGAACTCTCAGAAGTGAAGGTTCCTCAAAGGGTCAAATAATTCTTGATTACTACTTTCAAAATCCTCCCCCACTCAGACCCTGTTTTTAAGCACTTAACAAAAAGAATAAGCCCTGCCCCACCCCCAACCAGAGCCGTTTGTCCTTGGCTTTGAATTTCGTGCCTGAAAGGTAAGCCCCACCTCCCGGTTAAGGGGATAGGAAGAAACTTTCAAGCTTAGAATGTAAGCCCACCCCAGTTAAGGGGGTAAGGGATAGTGATGGGTGGAGACTTGTTTTCATGGTGGGCGGAGATTTGCTTTTGGCGGCCCCTGGTCTCTCTCTCTCTCCACATGTATCGGAGGAACAGACAGCCATCTCGCTATATTGTAATAAAGGTAACCTTTGCTTTCCACTTTGAGAAGTCTCTGAGTTTAATTTGGGTCCCACACACCTCCTTTGAAGGGGAGAGTGCAACGAGTAAAGAAACCAGAGCAAGCTTTCAGTTAGTAATTGCCTACTCCTATCTTCTGGATCAGGATTGGTCCTAATCCTTCTGGGTTACAATCTTCCTTATATGCCCTACCCTTAACATACATTATGTGCCTAGAATTGTGTTGTCACTCCCCCCTCCCCACCCTGGAAGGAGAAGTTAGCCTGTCTGTGCTGATTTCTTATCTACTTATAGGGAAACTTAGCTCTTTCATTTCTCACAATCCTACCTTTTTTTTTTTCTAAAGTAAAGAATTGGTTTCCACACCTTCCCAATTTCCTTATCCTCTAATCTCCTTAATATGATTTCTCATTCTCCATCACTGGGGAAAGTTTCATTGGTACTTTTAATCATCATCCTTATATTGCCAGAGCCTGCCCTCTGAATTACCATTGTGGGTCCTACTGGGATAATCTTTAGTGAGGGATGTCTCTATCAGTTGTTGTACCAGTTTACTAGTGCACAGAACTATACAACACCCTATAGCAGTTAATACTTCTGAAGCCATTCCTTTCCATTCGCCAAACCAGGATTCTAACCATCCCTTTAATCAGTTATCTATCCAAGAGTTCTCTGCCAACTCCTCAGCTAAAGTGGTTAAACCTTGCAATGCCTTAGTGATGGTTCTATCTGGGGCTGTACTGCTGGGCAGCATTTCATCAAGGGATCTTGGGGAATTAAAACAATATGAGAAAAGGAAGGGAGGAATTGATCGACACATTGACGAATTAAAAAGGTGGCAGTCTCCTTATTAAATACAGATACAGAGACCCAAAAGTAACAATAAATTGTCCATTTAAAGCTTCAGAAGTCTCTTCTCATACAGCTGTCCAACACTCTGGACATCATCTGGCAAAGTCCTTGGGTCCAAGTGCTGTTCAAACAGTGTCCAGCAGACACTCTTCTTGTAGAGATCCTCCTTCGTGTGTCTACTCTCCTACAAGATTGGTCTCAACACAATTTTTAAATTACCTTGCCAATAACCAGGGCAAATAATGAAAGTTAACTCAACCCCCATGTCTCCACTATTACAAGGTCAAAATTGGAACCTTGGCCAATTGTCATATTTTAAGAAACTCAAATTAGAAAAATTAGAACCTAGCCTTACACTCTGCATTACTTCTAGTTTTATACCTTGCATTAATTCAGTATTCATTCCTATTCATATTCCTCCATTAGGAGGATAAGATTCTCCTAAGGAGTTAATAACAGACTCCAATACATAGTAGTTAATTTAAAACCAGTACATATCAAATACTGAAACAATCTCAACGTGTACAAATAAATAATCCTTAATTAAAATGGATGCTTCTTTCAAGACATTTACAATATAAGTCACAAGCTATTCTTTTAACTTTAATTAATTGCATCAAAATAAGATAATTTACAACTTTAACATTAACTAAGTAACAGCATAGTATCCTAGTTCCACAATCTCTTGGCCTAATTATCCTCACACCACTATGAGAAATTAAAGGATCCTGACTTATACAGGAATATACTAGTAACATGTCAAGACTGAATACTTTTAATTCTGAAGTTCTAGGCCAAATAACTCAATCTTCTACTTGCATCTGACTGTAGTAACCTCAGATGTTCCTGTATCTATTTTTTAATAGACTCGATATTTATGATTACAAAACTTATGATTATAGGAATTTGCCATGAGAGAATAGGGACATAACTAAAGTAAAGGAACAATGCTTCCCAAAATTCATGTCAATTCCAAGCAGAAGTTATCTATATCATGACCAACTGCATTGAGCCAATCTTAAAGTCTGCCAGTGTCATAGTGGGGAAATTGAGTCAGGAGAATCCTATCTCAGCCATGCAGAAAAGTCATTTTTTCCAACCTTCCAATGAGAACACCCTCTTGCAGCTCATAGGTGCAGCTCACAAACCTCTTTTCAGGTTGTTGACATCATGGGTCAGTAGCTCAATCAGTTCCTTGTTAACCATACCTGGAGTTAGACTCAGAACAACAGTTTATTAACAGTCCCCAAGGTCTTGGATAGCAAATTCCTCTCATCAGGGTTTCAGATGTGGCTATAGTTTCACATTAATTAGGTAACATCTCCGAAGTGAGCTCTAAGTAGTTTGCATAACTTCCTACACATGTTCTGTTTCCTCATAACATCCTGATCCATTAAGATCATAAGTTACTACTTCAAATAGATTTGCCTCTCTCTTTCTCAAGCTTGTTTATCCCTCTCTGACCATTCTTAATCTGAAAGAATGAGACATTTTCAGGACTCGACTCCTATACATATAAGTTCAAACAGTAATTTTAACACTTGCTAGGCCATGGAATGAATTCAGATCAAAACAATAAGATTTTTCCTACTTATAGCTTAAATGCTTTAGTATTAATCACTAGCCTTAGATCTCTGATGCTGCTTCCATTGAGACTATTTCTCTAAGAGCACCCAGTTAAGTCCAATTCAAGGACACAACAAACCCAGGAATGAAACTCTAAGTTCATAGTAGGTTTGGACATAATTTTCTTACAAATAGAAAGTAGGCCCTCTAAAAGAATATCAAAGATTTCATCAAAACATTTTCTTCATAAAAGTATCTCCTTTTCTTAAAAACAGCTTAAAATTTCCTAATTACCATAAAATTCCTAGTTACCTAAATTCTTTAGTCAAAAGATGTCTGTAATGAGGCACTTATTCAGTAAGAGTTCCACAACACAAAATTCCTGCGCAGGATTGATGAGAATTATGAGATTTTACAAAATCTCTTTCTTTTCATAATTACATAGTTTCTTTACACACACACACACACACACACACACACACACACACACACACACACAAAATATTTTTACCAGTGCTTGACTTAAACAATAACTCCAAATAGCTTAGTTAACAATTTTAAACTTTGTAAGTGAGAGCCAAATAATCCCAGCTAAAACTTTCCTTTAAACATAGACAAAACTTGGAAGTTCTCATTTCTTAAATTACAGTACTTAAAAGGAAATGTTACAAATGGCATCATATAGAATACCCCAACAACCCTAATCCATTCCTTTTTCTCTTTTCTCTGAAGCACAATTTTTAATCTAACATTCAAGATTATAAAATAAATTGCCCTTCCAACAATATAACTAATACAATTGCTTACCAGATTACATCATATAAGAAAATTCAAAATATGTAAGCAGTATATTAAAACTTGAAACAGACCCAATAAAAATCTTTCTTTCTTTCTGGACCCTTCACAGGTCCAACAGTCACCTGGGGCCACTCTTATCTAATAGACTTTTTTTTTTTAATCTATGCTAACCCATCATTGTCTTTTACTGGTCAGAAAGACTTGAGCCACATCCAGATTCCCGATTCCATCCAGATTCAACCTCAATGACACTACTTGGTGAGATGGTGGCCTAGACCTTGCCACGCAAGCTGGCCCCTGCCTTGAGAGCATGGCCCATATGGCCATCCCCAACAAACCTGATATATGAGAATACTTCATTAATTCCAAAATAGTACATATCAACTTGTTCACAATAAAATATGTTTGTACCACAAGGCATACATTATAAAATTATTTCCACATTAGTAATAAATTTTAAACAACCCATTATCAACTTAGATGAATGTACTTTTAGGTCACTTTGTACAGAAAATCATTTATCTCATAATATGTTGAAACTATAGCTTTAAACCACCACATATTTTTATGCTAGTCAAGATTTTAAGTGAAAATCTGTTATCATAGTAAATGTCAATATAACCATATATACTTCACTAGGTATTTAACAGTTTCAAATTATCTCATTTTTATCACTAAAAGACCCATTCCAGGTCGAGTTATTTTAACACCATTGCTACCTCACAATGGTCCCTCTAAGAGTTTTAGAAATACAATACAATTTAGAACATAGTAATAACTTAAACAATAAACTTCAGATAACATCCATTGCATTTCCAGATTATCACATATAGAAATTATCACTCTTATTACTCTTAGTACTTTTTAACAATTACATTAAATAATAATAATGCCACATCTAACATATACCATTGTATTAAGCATTCTACAATCATATTATTTTTTTTCCATAACAACCATTATTATTTCTTTAGAACAACAAACTTAAATCCAATCAGATCCGATTTAATATAACCACCAATGATAAACATTTGAAAACATTTTTGTTTTAAATCCAATACTCTTGCCCTTTAAAAGGAAATATTCTCCACAAATTTATATTCCCTTAAAGACACGTGGTGATAATTCCTGCTCTAAATATTTCTCTCCCTTTTTCTTTCTACTTCCTTAAGGGAACATAGAAAAAATCCCCATTCATTTTTAGCAGAGGCTTATCAGATAAATCCTGATAATCTCAGGCTTCAGCAATTTGAACTGGGCGTAGGTCAGTTTTTCTGCCACATTTAATAAAGCCCTCCTACAAGCTTATCCTGAGAGGTGGATGGCCTTTTAACCCTCTATAACTTTATTGGTTTTCAACTCAAGCTAGAAAATTTTCACTTTTTATTACTTCTACTTAAAAGAAAAACCAGATTTCCTCACACCTTCTCAACATTTACAGCTGGACCCAGGACAAGCATCCAAGGCTAGGGGACTTAAGAGCACATGGCTTAACTCAAAACACACTTCCCCCACCCAAATTATTCTCACCAAGACTGGGCAACTTTCCTTTGCTGGTTAGGAACTCTGAAGGGAGATAAGAATTGCAAAATTTGCATCCCAGGCTTGAGCCACACCCCTGCCTCTGCAGGATGTGGCCCGAGTCTATCTGACCAGTAAAAGACAATGGTGGGTTAGCATAGATTAAAAAAAAAAAAAAAGCACTCTCCCACTCTCTCCCCAAATAGCTTTTATAATGTTAAAAAAAACTTACTTTTGCAATTTTAAACACATTGACCCGATACCAGACACATTGGCAGGAAAGTTACAGAATGACAGACAGACAACATGCACATGATTCTAACTCTAAGCTTGACCAGTCAAAAGAAACTCATTTTGTCCCAGGGTCCCCTTTGAATGGGTTCTGAGGTTTTTCCTCCCCTTTTCCTTCAGTAGGAAAAGTTTTTCCTGGGTAGACCCACTACCTCAATTCACTAGCTAGTGTTCTCCCCAGGGGGCTACTTTGGGGTATCTCCAGAAGGGGTTCCTCAAGTCCCTTCCCTGGTGCCTTTTCCTTTGAATTCTTCCCTCCCATCTCTAAGTTAGGTCTATTAACTAATGCTTAGTTAACCCAGGCAAAACAACTCCCAGAAATAAGGGATATTCTTCCCTCCCATTGAAGAGGTCTAGAGGTTTTGGGGTGCTGGGAACCCCAAGATCACAATGCTGGGCCCTGCCTAAAAGAATTCAATTCAAATCTTCTTCCAGCCAGAGGAAAAGTTTATTAGTGATAAATACATAGGCCAGGTAATGCCCCGGGAGGACAAGCAGGCATGGGAAAGGCTCAGCCTTTGAGGCTTGAGAGATTCTCTGAATGGGGACCAGGATACATCTTATATACTAAAGTGACTTTGGGTGGCCAGAGGAGGGTCTGGGTGAGAATTGGATTGGATTGTCTGAGAGATTGAATAGACAATGAAGGAACTGAAAGGCATCTGAATGAGATTAAAAAGGTGGGGCTAAGGCTTTCAAAGGGAGATAAGGCTGGGGCCTGTAGACAAATGGGAATCAGATTCCCTTTGGGTCAAGGGGCTTGGGCCACACCCCATCACCATCTCTAAGTCAAGTCTATTAACTAACACTTATCTTTTCTCTAGGGTCCCTTGAGTCACTCATTTTTCATTTAGAGTCAGGCATGAGTAAAGCCACTGAACAACAACTTCTTAAAACACTCTATAGAGTGGTTTCACTTGTCTTCCACACCCCACTACCATGCCCCATCCCCACCCCAATGTCATCACTGCTTCCAATGCATCAAGAGTTTTTTTCAGGGCAGAAAGATTCAGACCCACGCCAGGGAACTCCATCAGGATGGCTGCCACTGGCAGCTCTGCCACCCCCTACAGGCCCAGCTCACATAACAAGGTCAAGGGAATCTGTGCCAAGCAGTGGAATTCCTGGGTGGGGAATGAAGCAAGGAAGAGCAGAAGCCTGCAGACAGGCAGGGGTGTGGCTCAAGCCTTGGATGCAAAGCAGGGTCTGGCTTCCAATGTCCAGCCCAGCCTGCAGTGGAATAACAAGGGCAGGAATCCCAAAATAAAGAGGGACTTACAATTCTGCCTCTCTGGGCCAGCCAGCAGAGCCTGGTAGCTGGCCAACAGGGACACAGTCTGGCAGTCTGCTCTTGCATAGACTCAAGCCCAGGCCAGAAACTTAGAGATCTCAGAGCAGGAGGGCAACAATCTGATTTCGCCCTGGATCAGACCACCCTGGGAACACTGAGAGCTCAGACATCTATCCTGCCCCTGAGATCCTGGAATAAGACAACATTCAGTACCCCAAGAAAGCAGCAACAAGAGCCCAGACATTCCCTCCAGGATGCTGCAGAGTCCAGCTCTATCTTCAAGTATGAATTCAGGAAGTAGGCTAACAGAAAGAGCCAACAAAAAAGAGCCTCAACATAATGAAGTATTATGGTGGCAGAGGAACAAGAGACACAAATGCAGAAGCGTGAGTCATATCTAAAAGCACTGACCCTGAAAAACACAGTTTGGGCACAAACTCAACCAGAATTTCTGGAAGCATTGGAGCAAGAGTTAAACATGTTTATAAATGGAGTGAGAATGCTTGAAAGAAAAATAAATGGAAAAGAAATGAGTGACATGGAAGAAAGAATCAACGGGTTAACAGCTTGGCACAAGCAGTACAAAACTTTGGCCAAGCAACAAACTTAAAATTTGAATAGACCAAATAGAAGCCACAAGGCAATAACAAATATTAAAACAAATTCAAGATGTTAAAAAAAAACACAGAAGAAAATGTAAGGCATATCATAGTAAAAATAACTTACATAGAAAAGAGAGCAAGGCAAAATTTAAATAACATTAGACTATTTGAATAACATCAAAAAAGAGCCTGGACATAAGATTTCAAATCTTACAACTACTCAGATATCTTTACAACCAAACCATAAAGTAAAAATAAACCACAGCTCACTTCCTAAAAGAAATCTCTGAATGAATACACCCAGGAAGATCATAACCAAAACAAAGAGCTTCCAGTTGAATGAGAAAAATACAGCAAGCATCCAGAAAGAAACAATTTAAGTACCAAGGAACCACAGTTAGCATCACACAGAATTTAGCAGCAACCATCATTAAAGAGCACAGAGCTT
>NW_027556190.1:0-18092 GCF_003287225.1 Phascolarctos cinereus | reverse complement strand
CACATGTAGTAATTTTCTACTCTGGCTTTAATCTCTTCAGCTACATTTGTATTGGCATATTGGGTTCCCAGAGGGTTAGTTACGTCTTCCTATCTAGTATTCTTGAGGGGATTTTGTTGTTGTTTTTTTTGTATTGCCATCAGATTAACCTTCATTCTGTTGTATTATTTCCAAATCACCAATTATAATTAATATATCTCTCATAGCATTAAAATGATATAGCATCTAACTAATTAATATTCATTAGCTTTTATAAAAACAATATTTATTAAGAAGCTAGAGAAGGAACACAAGTCCAAAAATATTTCCCTGAAAACCATTAGCACTCCTCTTCCTCTCCCAACTCAGCCTCTGGGGACATTGTACTCAAACTTAAAAAAAAAATTACTTTTTAAAAAATTAGCAAGCATTTTTTTCCTCCACACCTCTTTCCATTTTACAGATGAGGAAATTGAGGCTGAAAGAGGTTAAGTGACTTGTGCAGAGTCACTCAAATTAGGAATTTGGCAGGATTCAAATTCAAGTCTTCCTGAGTGTGAGTCAGGTACTCTACCAATCAACCCCACATCTGCCCTCCAATATGTATAGTTAAACAAAAAAAACCCTGTGTTTGTTGTTCAGTTATTCAGTTGTGCCCAACTCTTCATCACCCCACTGACCACAGCAGGCCAGGCCCTTCTATCTTCTACTATCTGTCAAAGTCTGTCCAAGTTTATGTTTGTTGTTTCTATGATAGTATCTATTCCACCTCATCCTCTGCCATCTTCCTTTCCTATTGCCTTCAATCATTCCCCAAATCAGGGTCCTTTCCACCAAATTTTGTCTTACTATTATGTGGTCAAAGCATTTAAGCTTCAGCTTCAGTATTTGACCGTCTAGTGAATATCCTGAATGAATTTCTTCAGTTATTGACTGATTTGATCTCCTTGCTGTCCAAGGAACTCTCAAAAGTCTTCTCCAGCACCGGAATTTGAAAGCATCTGTTGTTTGGTACTCAACTTTCCTTATAGTCCAACTCTCACAACTAGAAAAACTACTAGAAAAACCATAGCTTTGACTGTATGGACCTTCATCAGAAACATGATGTCTCTGCTTTTCAGTATGTTTTCCAGATTTGTCATAGCTTTCCTTCCACAGAAATGCATTAAAAATGTGTCTCATTCCACATATTGAATCTGTCACCTGTCTGTCAAGAGGTGGGTGAAATTCATTTACTGTGGAAATCATGATTACTCATTGAATTGATCAGAGTACTTAAGACTTATATGGATTAACACAGAGTGAAGTGAGAAAAATCAGAACAATTTGTATTACATGAACATTATTGCAAAAATGGGGCTTCCCCTTAAAGAAGTTGTTATAAATCATCCACTCCCCCTAGTTCACTTCTGAATTTAGCATAGACTCTGAATGAGTCTTTCCCTGCCTACAGTACAATCTCCCAAGGAGGTCAGGCCTCAGGTCTCCTGGGACTTCGCCAGGTTCAGTTATTACCAGACTGATATGACCTCCAGGTCCTGGGCCTCTGGTATCTAGAATTTCTGAACTTCATAGTCAATTTTCAATATTCCTTCATCTAAGAGCAGGAGAAAATAAACACATAAAGATACGGAACAAAGATACAATGTTTTCATGGCCATATATGGCCCTAAGTGGGGAGAACAGGCCTTTAGCACCAGCGCTACCTCCCTTCCCAGCAAGAGGCTTAGAGTATTTTGTGCTTCAACCAACACCAACAAAAAATAATGAGATTGAGTTGTTAAGTCATTGGGTTGATGCAATAAAACTTGACACAGTAGCCATTCGAAAGTCCCCAAGTTGTTAGAAAATCATCATAGCTTACCTATGCATGCTCTGAAATAGAAAGCAAAGTCCTTCCTTTCACCTGCCCAGAAGTAGGCTCATAAAACATCCTTATATTCTCAGGACTGGCTCCTGATTAGCCAATTCTCCACTACATAGGTATGCAAAGTGGGGTATGAAGTATGAACACAAATCCTCATATTTCAGAGCCAGTGCTTTATATCACACTGCTTCCTTGTTCAGGGAAAGGACCTTAGATTTGGAACTTAGTGATCTAGACTTCAGGCCTAGCTCTGACTATATGACCTGCTCCTTTCTTGATCTTACTTTCTCCATATAATAAATTTGATAGTTGTGTGGATGCTTCCAAGTCTGACATTCTAAGTTTTCTGTTTCAAGGATTCTGACTTTCTGTATTCTATGTTCCAGAGTTCCTTACAGCTCAACTTAAAAAAAATCTCAGGGTGACAAAGGACTAGGGAGGCCATCTAATAAAACTTGAGTCTAACTACAACATGTCTGTCAAGTGGTTTACTCAGGGAACTCCCCATTTCCAAAGTCTGTTCACTCCACTTTTAAACAGCTTTGATTTTCAAGTGTCAGCTAGGTGGTACAGTGGATAGAGTGTCTGCCCTGCAGTCAGGAAGACTCATCTTCCTGAGTTCAAATCTGGCCTCAGGCACTTGCTCTCTATGTGACCCTGGGCAAGTCACTTAACTGTGTTTGCCTCAGTTTCCTCATCTGTAAAATGGGCTGGAGAAGAACACAGCAAACCATTCCAGTATCTTTGCTCAGAAAACCCAAAATGGCATCATGAAGAGTCGGACATAGCTGAACAATAAAAAATTTTGTTTTTTTCTGTTGTTGAATTTGGCACTTTACAACTTCTATATCTTCATTTTGCCATCTGAAGCCAATGAGAACAAACTGAATTCAGCTTACATGTTCCAACCATTTACATAATTGGATAGCTATCCTTCCTCCAGTCTTCCTCATGCTAGACATCTTTCACTATTTTAGCAGATGGGTTTTTAACTTGGGTCCATGGACCATCGAGTGTTCTGTGGCTAGATTTCAGAGGCTTTGTGAACCTAGATAGGAAAAAAATACATCTTTATTTTTGCTAAACTTCAACTAAAATGTAGTCTTTCCTATCACTATTTTAAATATATATTATTTAAAGAAGATGTCCAGAGACTTCACCAGATTGCCAAAGAAATACATGGTGCACACATACACATACACATACAAATTAACAATCCCTGTTTAACAAGTTTTTGTATGGCATAGTCTTGAGACCCTAACAGTGGGAATTTATACAATGCTTTATGGTTACCAATCATTTTCTTTGCAACAGTGCTATGAAGCAGATGATGTTTTCCACATTTTACAGAGGAATAAACTAAAGCACAATGAAGCTATATAACTTGCTTATGGACATATAATTTGTGTGCCAGAACTGGGATTAAAGCCCAGACCTCTCAGATTCCATGTCCCATGTTTTTTCTACTATATCAAAATGCATTCATTAGACAAAATGGAAACCCTGGTTTTATTTCTTAAATTAAAAATGATACATATTTTTTTAAATATCCACAGCCTAAGTCTCCCCTCCCCACATTCCCAATTGGTTTCCAAGTACCCTTAGAGGATTAATAACTTTTAATCCCAAGTCTGCCCATCTCTCACATGCTAGATGCTACATGAAGCCTCCATTTATTATTCCAGCCTCCTTACTCTCTCCTTTCCTTGCACTCCAACAGCAATTTGCATCACACAGTTTAGGACTTAGTCTCTGCCATTAATTTGCTATGTGGTTTTGTCTAATTTATTTAACTCATCTGAGCTCCAGTCTCTTCATCTATAAAATGGGAAGAATACTAGTTAATATTACTTATCTAATGAGGATGTTGTGAGTCTCAAATGAGGTCATAAGTACAAAGTAGTCTGAAACCTCAAAACAGTATATGAATATAAACTTATTGCATTCAGTAACTCAGTTAATAAATCTGTGTCTATTGAATGCTGGGTACTATCCTCAGAAATATTTACATGCTAGTCCATCCTCTATGCTATTGTGACAGTGCTCTTACTTCAAAGACAAATTTGACATTACATATGACCATGTGACCAGAAACTATGGTTTACTCTTGCTTGTAGAATCAAATGGAAATTGTTCTGTTTGGTTTTAAATTCCTTCACAGCCTTGCTCTAACTAATCTTTCCAGACTCATCGTACATTACTGCCCCTCCAATATTCTACATTCCAGTGAGTTTGGCCTTCCCTGTGTCCCTCAAGGACAATATTTCAATTTTCATCTCACTGCCTCTAGATTGACTGTCCCTCATGCCTGGAATATAATCCCCACTCACTTGCCTCATAGAATCCCTGACTTCCTTTAAGACTCAGCTAAATAGATACATGAAAAAAATGCTCTAAATCACTATTGATTAGAAAATGCAAATTAAAACAACTTTGAAATATCATCTACCTATAAGATTGGTTTAAATGATAGAAAGGGAAACCAACAAACTTTGGCAGGGTTGTGAAAAAATTGGGACACTAATTCACTATTGGTAGAACTGTGAACTGATTGAACTATTTTAGAGAGCAATCTGGAATCATGTTCAAAGAGTTATAAAACTGTATATATCCTTTTAACCAGCAATACAATTATAGGTATGTTTCTCAAGGTGATTAGGGAAAAAGGAAAAGAATTTATATGTTTAAAAATACTTAGTGTTCTCTTTGTGATGGCAAAGAACTGGAAATTGAAGGGATGCCTGTCAATTGGGGAATGGCTAAACAAGTTGTGGTATATAATTGTGGTGGAATATTATTGTGCTATAAGAAATAATGAACTGATGAATTTTAGAAAAAATGTGGAAAGACTTATATGAATAAGGAAGAGTGAAATAAGCAGAAACAAGAGAACACTGTACACAATAACAGCTCTATGGTCCTAAGAACAGGTTTGAATAACTAAGTCATTTTGAGTATTACAAATACTCAAATCAATTATGAAGGACCTATGGAGTAAGATGCTATCCACCTCCACATAAAGGACTGCTAATTAGAAGTTTCACATACATATATATTTATTCATACATATATTATTACATATTTGTGCCTAATACTTGCCTTCTCTAGGGTGGGTTAGGGAAAGAGGAAGAAAAAAACTAAAAAGTGAAAAGCAGAGAACAAAAGAAAATTTGGAAGCACAGAAAAGCAGAGTAGCTTTGAAAATAATGCGTAGTATTTATTACAGTTTGTTTTGTTTTTTTTAAAGTAAGCAGTGTGAAATAGAAATTCATGGTTTTATATACAATGCTCTTTTTACATTGTGCTGTGTACATGGAAATGTTCTCCCCTTTTTGTCTTTTTGTATTTAAGTTCAAAATGAATATTAAAAAAAAAGGCTCAGCTAATGCCTTTCTTGCAATGACCTCCTCCCCCTACTGTCCTCCTCAAATTACTTTCATGTAGCTACTTTGTATTCATCTCTTTTCATTGATTCTACATGCATGGAGAGATATTTCCTTGTTGCCTCCCTTATTCAAATCTAAGTTACATTTAGTGGGGATTATTTCATTTTTGTGTGTGTATGCTTGGGCCCTTACTTGGTACCTGGCATATAGTGGGTGCTAAATAAATTGTTGGTTAATTGACTGATAGAAATCATATATTAATTAATATTTTGGTTTTTTTTTTTACAATACCGAAGAATCCTGGTTTTCTAGGAGCCAGAAGACTCAGCTAAAACCTTTCCCATCAGTGAGATGGATGAGATAATCTGTCAAGTCACTTCCATCTATAAATCCTACAATTCAATAATAATTAAATACAAAACCCAAAATAGCTGTATTTCCATGATTTCCCTCTCGTCCCCTCAGTAGGGTCTTGTTTGAGATATCTCTCAGACTCATCAACAACAAAACAATAAACCAAGGAAATAAATAAATTGACCCTCAAATATTTGCTAAGTTATTTTTATTGAAGGTGAGTTAGTGAGGGAAAATTGTAGCCACTGATCCACTTGGAGGTTTAGCATTTTCCATCATGTTTGTAGCCAAGCTGCCATTCTGTTCCCTAGAAGAAAAAGACATATTTCTTAGATACAAAGCCCATCTCCATCACATGTTAATAGAGCTTTCACAGATTACCTTTGAATATCAATAGGCCCGAAGTTCCCTAGTCTTCTTCCCTCTGTTACTATTTCCCTTGTGAATCCCACCCTACAGACTTCCTTAGTAGGCAGCATGCTCTAGTGGGAAAGGGGACTAGGCTTGGACTCGTAAGACTTGGTTTCCAATCCTGGCCCTGCCACTTACTAGCCACATGTCCTAGGAGCATTCACTCCTCCCTTTTTGAACCTGAGATTCCTCACCTTTAAAATGGGGATAGAAATTTTCATACTCTACTTCTTGAGATAGTGGTAGGGAAAGTATTTTGGACTATACAAAACAATAGGATATGAGAGTTCTTACTGTGATGACTTCCACCTACATTCTCACAACAGCATTTCTTCTTTAATAATTCAACTGCAAAGTGGAAGTGAAGTGAAAGCTATGACAAAGAAGCTTAGACCCTGTTTAAACCATGTATGACCCAGATGGACTCTATAGAGAGGCCAAGGGAAAGCAGGGACCTAATGTGGATGTGTGGTGCTCCACATTGGAATGGGTTGTTTCCATAAGCAGGGAATCTTTAGTAACTGGAGGAATTTGAGTAGAGACTGGATAACGAGTTATTAAAATATGACAGAGATATTTTTTAATAAAACTAAATTTGTGGAGTTCAAAAGAAACAGGTTTCCCCTACCATTCTTCCCCCTCCTCCCTTCTGTTCCCAGCCCCTGGGATTCAAAAATGGAATATCTTTATACTCACATAGCTACCTTGCAGAATTCACAGAGATTCTTGTAGGTCTGGCCATCTGTGCCACACACTGGTTTTTGAATATTGGGACATTGAGTGTTTTCTCCTGGGGCTGGTGCCTTGAAATGTTTTGCACTGAGCCTGCAATAGCAATACAATATTTTCAGTTCTGTACCCAAGAAGATTCTAGGATTTAGAACTAGAGACATTTTAGGAACATCTGGTCTTTAACCATTCCATTTACAGATGAGTAAACAGATTAACAGAAAAACTGCCCAAGGCCACAGAAGTAGTTAGGAGAACCAGGATTTGAAGCTAGGTATCTAATTAAAAACCCAGTGCTCTTTCCACTACCCCATTGCTGGCTCCCACAACAGATGCCAACAGATGGAGACCTGGTTTACCCTCTGCTTGCCTAACTCCAGAATTCCATTTACCCTCAAACCACCATAAGGGACAGTTCATTATGCAGACTCAATAAATTTGCAGTGTGATTAGTTACAATTAGCATTTAGAAAATGTTGTAGATCTTAGATTTCAGGGGGAAAGTTTCATAGAATCATCAACTCTCAGGGCTGGAAGAGACTCTGGAAGCCATCTAGTTTAACCAGTGCTGAGTAAGAGTACCCTCAATGAGAGCTCTGTTACGTGCTCATTAGCTTCTGATCCAAGGAGAGAGAACTCATTACTCCTTGAGGCATCCCATCCCACTTTTGGAAGATTCTTATTGTTAAAATCTGCCTCTCTGAAACTTCCCTTCCTTTCTCCCTTACACAATTACTGCTGCTCTTAGCTCTGCCCTCTGGGATCAAACAGAAAAAAAATCCAACGCCTTTCCTTATAAGAGTACTAAAAATAGCTAAAGACAACAATTAGGCCCTTACTCTGCCTCCCCTAAGTCTTCAATTCTTCAGGCTAAACACAGACAAGTCCTTTCAAATGATCCTCAAATGATAGTTTCTGGACTCCTCACCATTCCTGGTTTTCCAACTCTAGCTATGTTCCAGCTCTGTGTTCCTCCTAAAATGTGACAGATTAGAACCACATGTAGAATTGTAGATTTCATCTGGCCCACAGAGATAGTAGAAGGAAAAAAATGCAATAACTGAAGCATCAAGATCAAAGGAGAAGGGAGAGGACAATGGACCAGTGGAGCTGGTCCAGGACGGGGCCTTAGGAGATGATCTAAGCTAAAACTCTCATTCTACGGAAGAAGCAAACTGAGGTCCAGAGAAAAAAATATCTGGCTCTAGATCATACAAGCAATAAATAGCAGAGCACTGAAGTGAGTTCAGGTCTTCTGAGTTTTAGACCATATCTCTTTTCAAAACACAGTTCACAGCCCAGGTGAAAGGGTGACAGTTAGAAAGGAAAAAGAGAGAGTCAGGAAGGTTGCAAGGAAGTGACTGAGTTCTGTGTGTGTATATCTGTGAGTCTGAGGGAAAAGGAGATTTGAATAGCTATTGCACTGCTAGCCAAATAGAGATCCTTCAGCATGAATTTGTCTTTTCACAGCAATGTTTTGTATCTAAGAGCAATAGACAAAAGGGGAGGATATTATAATTCAGTCCTGAGGAGAGCGGATAGGACTGGACTAGTGTGGGGGGGGGCTTGGTCATGGACTTCCTGTATGTTAAAGCTATGTGGCAAGGGGAGTTAGACTTATTCAACTAGGCCCAGAGGGCAGAACTAGGTGCCATGGGTGGATACTATGGGGAGGCAAAATTAAGTTTATCTGGAGGACAATTCCATTCAACAATAGATGAAACACTTTTCTTTCAAATCAAGATTTTCTCACATTGGCATAGATTGTAGTCTCGCTTTTAAAAGACTAAATGCTATCCACATCCAGAGAAAGAAATGATGGAGTCTGATTGCAGCATACTACTTTCCACTTTACTTTTGCTTGTTTTTTTTTCCTTTTAGTCTGTGACTAATACAGAAATTTGTTTTGCATGATTATACATGTATAACCTATATCAAATTGATTACATCTAAGAAAAGAAGGGAGAGAATTTGGAACTCAAAAAAGATTTTTAAATGAATGCTAAAAATTGTCTTCACATGTAATTGGGGAAATATTATTTTAAAATTTTAAAACACTAAATAATACAGTATAAGGTTTCAGTAGAGTTCCATGAAAGAATAATTTCCAGAAAAGAAGGTGCAGAGTCTCTGTGGCAAGAACAGTATTTTTTGTTGTTATTCTTGTACCTACAGTAGCACTGGAAGAGTTTGTGCACTGATGTGTTGTGGTGTATGGAAAAGCAGGATGAAGTCTTACAAACAGACCATCAAAACTAGGACAGACTTTTAGAACCTGGACTATCACATGTTAGTTTGAAGGGTACCTTAGATCACTGAATGTTAAAGCTAGGAAGGACTTAGAACTTAAATCAGAGAATGTTCAAGTTGGGAGAGATCTTAAAACCCCAAAATACAGAATTTTAAAGCTGGAAGAGACCTTAGTATATAAAACAGAATAGTCCAGTCAGTATGCTCTTTTCCCAGTGTAACTGGCTGAAATGTCACCTCTTCTAGTAAGCCTTCCCTGGTATTCTCCAGTCAGAAGGGACCAATTCCTCACAATATCTTGTTCTTCTAAATTCACTTTCATATTCTCTCGTTGGTAGGTCCATGTGTCCCTGTCTTATTCTCATGCAAGACTATAATTTCCATCAGATAGGCACCTGGCCTCATGCTCCTTCTGTGTCACTCCCAGCCATCAATGAGTTCATACAAATAGGCTTGGGTCATGTGAATGACAACCCAATTGCAGGATCAGTGGATGATTGGTCATTCATCTTCTGCCTCGACAGGAATGGAGCCTCTAATAGAGAGAGTAGCACGTACCTGATAGCCGCCTTGACTTACAGCATCTGAAATTAAGGAGACATCAGATATTCACGAGACACTCACTATGGTTTGGAAGAATCGCAGAATGCAGACTGTCTGAGCCAGAAGGGTTTCTATAGACCAATACAATCTACTTGTTTTAGAGGTGGTCAAAGTGAAATCCAGAGAGTTCTGATTTGGGCGTGATTAATTTCACTTGAATAAAGCAGTGACTGGACCCTACACCTGCTCTTTTCTTACCTGTTGGTCCGTTATTTCGTTTGTGTTCTAATCTTTGTGAGCTTTGGGGTTTTCTTGGTAAAGATATTGGTTTGCCATTTCCTTCTACAGCTCGCAAGATTAAGCAACTTGCCCAGAGTCACACAGCTAGTGAGTGTCTGAGACCATATTTAAATTTAGGAAGGTGAGTCTCCTTGACTCCAGGCCCAGCAATCTATCCGCTGTACCACCTAGCTGCCTCATTACCACTCAAGAAAATAAACCCTTAGAGCAAATGACAGCAAAATCGCCATGGAGTAAAGAACAATTTTTGCAATAGAGATTTATGGAAATTATTCCAATAGTTGGCTCTTGGAAGAGTCAGTAAAATCCATAAATAAAGCCACTGTTGATAAGTAATACATCATTTACACATGGCTATAAAGTGCCATATGTCCTTAACCCTCCCAAAATCCCTGCTTTGGTAAGTAATACAAGTATTATTTTCCTCAGTTCATAGATAATGAAAACTGAGGCCCTGAAAGGAGAAGTGACTTGTTCAAAGTCATACGGCAAGTTTATGGCATAACAAGACTAGAAGAGACCTAAAGTTGAAGGGATTATCTAGCCCGAACCTCTTATTTTACAAATGAAGAAACTGGGACCAGGGGAGACCATGTGATTTGGGCAAGTGATAGTAAATGGCAGAGGTGGGCTTTGAACCCAGGTTCTCTGACTCAAGAATATAGTGTTTTCACATTATACATGATGCCTCCCTGCCTCTTTGGACTCCCAGTGAAGTGCTTTCTCCATTACACAGTGTCTTCATTAGTGCTGTGTTTAAAAAAATACTCTTCCAGATATTCTAAGCCTTTGTAAAGGAAGGTTTTTTGTACAAAACCATGTATCTGTCTTTATTTTTCTTATGTAGCTAAGTGGCAATAATGGATATATAGTTGTGTCATGTGGTCATGGGAGCAATAAACCTATAGGCATTCTTGTAGTATGGTCTCATAGAGCAAAAGAGTCATGAGATTGGTGTGATGGACAAAGCCCCTCATATCACAGAGCTAAAAGGACTCTCATGTACTATCTAATATATCCTTGACCCAAAGCATTATTCTCATCCCTCATTACCAGCCATGCCCTTTTGGAAGTCTCTTTATATGATGACAAGAGACTCCCACTTGCTGGATAAATAGACCATATTTTCCCAGAAGAAAGCTTACTTTCTGAGGCAGTATGCAAAGCCCTCTATACATTTACTCAGTAGACTCATTAGGACAGCTAGGTGGCACAGAGGATAGAGTGCTGGGCCTAGAGTCTAGAAGACCTGAGTTCAAATCTATCCTCAGACAATTACTAGCTGTGTGACTTAAACAAGTCACTTAATCCTCTTTGCCTCAGTTTCCTCACCTGAAAAATGAGCTGAAGAAGGAAATGGCAAACCACTCCAGTATCTTTGCCAAGAAAACACCAAATGGGGTCACAAAGAGTTAGGCATGAAAGAAAGGACAGAACAACAAAAACTTCCTGACTCCAGGCACAGCACTCTGTCTATTTTACCACCCTTATCTGCTCCATGCTTGGTCGGTCCATAAAGTACATAAGCCCATTGCTAGTAGACTTCAGAAAAAACAACAACCAAAAAAAAAAGATCTTACACTCACCCACAATTAAGAAGGTGCAGGTCAAGCAGAGCAGAAACATTGAGCTGCGTGAAGAAGTCATGGCAATGTGGGGTGACTGGTCTGTTGAGAATTCAGTGGTGTACTGCCAGACTGAGGCCCCCAAGTGGCATTTATAAGGGGATCCATGGATACCCAGCCAAATGCTCATCCACAGGGCAGGCAGCCAGATCCTCCACCCTAGTGATGAAATCTGCTTTTGCAGTCCTCGCAAAGAGCGGCACCAGGAACTAAAAGATGCTTGCTCCAGGGATGTTCTGTGCAGGCAGGTACACTCATTACACTGATACCTCCATTCAAATACATCTCCAAACATCAGTTTCCATATCACACACCCTGAGCTGAGTGTCTAACTGTGCTTAATGAAGGGCACACCCAATCCATTTTCCTGAACTGTGCACTTTTGGTTAATTTGATCCAGGGAGTTCAGGAAACTCTCTTATTGTGGGGCCATCCAGCTCTGTCTTTGGCCACAATCTGTTAAGAGAACACAAACATTTTCAAACTTCCCTTTCCCTTCTGAGGCAAATGATTCCCCCTCAACTCCTAATTCCTTTTAACCATCATTTAGAGACTAGGCCTCCCTCCCCATAGTTAGATCTCCTCTTTATTCCCAACCCAGTCTTACCCCATCTAGCTAGGTGGCAGAGTGGATACAAGACTTGGCCTGGAGTCAGGAAGACATGAACTCAACTCTGACCACAGACTAGCTGTGTGATCTTGGGCAAATTACTATGTCTGTCTCAGTTGTCTCAACTGTAAAATGGGGATAAATAACAGCATCTACCTCTCAGGATCATTGTGAGGATCGGATGAGGTAATATTTGTAAAGCATGTAGCACAGTGCCTGACAATTTCCTTTCTTTCCTTTTCTCCTCAACCCTCCTCCTTCCAACTGGGGTATGATAATCCCCTTGACCTTATTGGAATCTGACTCCCCAGAGTTTTAATTTGCCTGCTTCCTTTATTCCTTCAGCATCTGATCCCTTCCCTTGTAGGGTGGCATCCTCAGTCAGTGTATGATTCCTCCCAGCAAGAGTCACTGAAAAGATTCCTTTCTCTTTTCTCTTCATTAGTTCTCTTCCCTTCCTATCTATTCTAAACTTTTATTCTTTGATTTATGGTGCTTATACTTATAGATTCTTTCTGTTTTAGTTTCTACTTTCCTTATGGAATTAAAGTTTCTAAGAAGAGTTCCCTCTTCTAAATAATTTATTTTATTGTCCTGTAGATGTTGGCCCTTCTCCTTTTGTCTGTTGTGCCTCACTCTTAGAGGTATCAATTCTTATAGGAGATAGAGAGGCCAGAAGTATTGCCTTGTGATAGAAATTTTCCCAAGTCTCTCATGTTTAAGTGGGTCCATGTTCTTCTGCCCTTCTGGATGCTAGTTATCCCTGGGAACTCTAATTATCTATCTCCTAATGCAGAATGCTGTTCATGAAAATACAGCACTTTTCCAAAGGTGTTATTCTCTTCCTTAGAACCAAATCCTTGCAGATCACAATCACTGTAAAATCCCTATCTCCCATCATAGAATGCATTTCTCCCCCAATACAGGGTTCTTCGGTAGAATCCATTCCACCACTGTATTAAGACAGTCTTTCTTTCTTTCTTTCTTTCTTTCTTTCTTTCTTTCTTTCTTTCTTTCTTTCTTTCTTTCTTTCTTTCTTTCTTTCTGTTTTAATTCCTCTCTTTACCACCTGGGACATTCTCTCCTGTAGCTTCTTGTCTTCCCAAGGATTACAGGAGTTCTCCTTTCATTATTTAATATTGATTGATTAGGGTATATCACACAAGTCCCCTCAATGTAGTAGCTTCCCTCTCATCTTTCATGCTTCCTTTCATTCTGCAATTTAATCTCATAAAAAAAATCAAAATAAAACACATTAATTCCCTTGTAGAGGGTGGGTAGAGTGGTTTAATCTATAATGTTTCAGGCCTGTTCTTCCACCATCATTTCTATTTAATTTCTATTTTCACATTTATTTTTACGTATTTTTAGAAATAAATTTCTTAATGGTTGCTCTGTTGTGTTGTTGTTTTTGTTTGTCGTTGTTGTTTTTTTAATCCCATAGAGGCAGCTAGGTGGCACATTACATGGAATGCTGGATCTGGACTCAGTAAGACCTGAGTTCAAATCCAGCTTTATTTACTAATTATATGACTATGGGCAAATCTCTTAAATCTTTGTGCCTTAGTTTCCTCACCTATAAAGTAGGGATAATAGAACTTACCTCTCAGTGTTATTATGAAGATAAAATGAGAAAATATTTGCAAAGTGCTTTATATATATATATATATATATATATATATGTGGTGCTACATATGTATATATAAATATACATATAAAGTATATATACATATACATATAAAGCATATAAAGTGCTATATAAATGCTAGTTATTGTTATTTCTCCTTCCAGTTCTCTCCTTTTTTCTGAAGTAATTTATTTTATTTGTGTTTTCCTTGTTTGCTGCATTTACTTTTCTTGTGTATCTACTGTCTGAGAAGTTTGCAAATGTCTTCTCGTGTCTTTTTTTTTCAAAAGCTTCAGATGCCTCTTTTTTTATTACACGTACATATCCTTCACTAATGATTAAGTTCAACCTCCAGGATATGTCACCTCGGGCTGCATCTTGACCTTTTTGCTTTTGTTGTTGTTGTTCAGTCATGTCTGACTCTTCATGACCTCATGGACCTTAGCATGCCAACTCCTTCTATCCTTCACTATCTCTCGAAGTCTGTATTAACCTTTGCAGCATCAAACTTTCCTTTCGCCACCAGACACATCCACAGCTGAGCTTCCTTTTGGCTTTGGCCCAACTGCTTCGTTAGTCCTGGAGGTACTTATAATTGTCCTCTACTCTTCCTCACTAGTGTATTGGATACCTTCCGACCTGAGGGCTCATCTTCTGCTATCACCTCTTTTTATTTTAGTACTGTCCATGGGGTTTTTTCACAAAGATACTGGAGTAGTTTGCCATTTTTCTCTAGTGGATCACCAGAATTTTGTCAAGCTCTCCACTAACGCTGCATGGCATAGCTCATAGTTTGATTGAGCTACATGAGCCATTCTGCCAAAATAAGGCAGTGTTCCAGGGAAAGAAGAAATAACAATATTTCCTCTTTTTTATAATGTATTTTTGATTTGGGGAATCTATTATTCCTTTCCTTTCAGTAGCTTCTGAGGGCTAGATAATAGTATGGTGTTATTTGAATTTCCTTTCCTTAGTATTTAAAGATTTCTCTCCTGGTTGCTTGTGAAACCTATTGCCCATCAATGAAATTGTTCAATTTAACCACCACATACGTGTCTTGGAGTTTGCAGTACAGTGTTCCTCCCAACCCCTAGAGTATGTTTATGGACTATTTTAATTGGTACTTTGTTTTATGTATTCAGAAGTTCTGGTCAGTCTTTTTGTATAATCTTTCACAATATGTTGTTTCAGTGTTTTGTCTTGGCATGATGTACTGGGAGACTTATGATACTTAAGTCGATCAATGTTTTGCTTTTATACAGTTCTTGTGCACTTTTAGCATTATTGATTTTTGCATATCTTCTTCAAATTTGTCCTTCACTTCTGCATATTTTCATTCCCTGTCAGTTGCTCTCTCTTTTGCTTCTTTGGAGAGATTTGCCACCATAGATTCAAGATTTCTGTTGTTACTGTTTAAATAGTATCAATGATTTCTGCCATATAGGCCATCAATTTTGCTTTCACAATTCTTATTTCTCTCTGGAATAATTCAGGAACTGCTGTGATTCCATGCCATCTTGATAAATCACGGAACCTTCTCCCTCATCATTGTTGGTCCAATTTCCTTTATCTTGAAATATTTATTTGGATATGTTAGTATTTATTTAGATGTCTTAGTGACCATTCTCCCTTCTGCCTGGGGTATTAGATCTCTCATATTGGAGATTTCATGGCTGCTCCAGTTCTTTCTGTTCTTTGATTTTCTGTCTGAGCACTGTTGCAGGCATTGCTCCTTCAGAAGAGTGAGGTTCCATTTTCCTATAGTTCTCCTGTTAATTTTTCAGGCTGTTACCTTGTTTGACTTAACATCTTGGCTTATGGAGAGAGCTACAATTACTTATTATGTACATGTAATTTTCTCATAAATATGAGAAATTTTCCAAGTTCATGAAGAAAATGTCTGGCTCACCATCATGTTGGTTACAGGATCAGAAGTTGCTGGCAAGATTTATTCAACTTCCCTCTGTGGTGTCTTTTTTGTTAAAATTTCATTCATTTTTATTCTAAATTTAACAAACAAATACAATGAGAATTTCCATATATACAACAGAGCAAAAAAAAAAAACCCTATTATGTATGAAACCATGGCTGTCAATAATGTACAACTCACTTTTCCTTTTAAGTTCATAACAAATTCTGGTTATAACTGTCAAAAGCTGTTCTGCTAGTCTATGTTTTCTTCTGGCCTTCCTCTTGTTCTCTTCTGGGATTAAAATGTTTCACTTGTTCTCTTTTTTTTCTTTTTCTTGTGATAACCTTATCACTAACTTCCCTCTCCACACACACAAATTGAAACAAATGAACAAAAAAACAAACTTTTGTGCCAAATATGCATAGTTCAACCAAAAGAAATTCCCATAGTATGCACATCTGAAATTATATATCTCATTCTGAACCTTGAGTTCATTACCTCCCTGTCAAAAGGCTGGCGGCATGTTTCATTATTAGTTGTCTGGAATCACGGTTATTCGTCATATTGAACCCATTCTTAAGTCTTTCAAAATTGCTTTTCTTTTCAATGTTGTTCTTATTATATAAATTTCTATCTGGGTTCTGATCAATTCACTACGTATCAGTTTACAAATGTTTTCCCTTTCATCATTTTTACAGGATGATAATATTTTATTGCACACATAGCCATAATTTGTTCAATCAATCCCCAATTGGCAACCCACTCATGTCCAGTTCTTAATATCATAACATATACTCTTGGAGCTATTTTGTTTTCAAAATCCAGAGGCAAGTTCTCATTTCTCCCTTCAGGATTCCCTGAAGAACTGGGAGATGGTTTTTATAATGATATTTAATGAACCCCACTGGTGTTATTCCCTCCATGATTTTTAGTTGATATCATTTAGTCAACCAGACTTCATTAGCTTTTATGAAGGGGGCATTTACTGAAATGGTATGGAAAGAACAGTTGATATAAAATATCCCTCAAAAGTCTATGACACACTCTTCTATCAGAAGATACAAATTCCAGGGGAAAAAAGTGATTTGAATTTTAAACAAACATTGGCAAATTGGTATCTTAAAGTCCTTGGTGGCTGGCAGCTCTTTGCTCTCCTTTGGGAAAAAACCCACGAAGTTCTCCTTTGGTAGATGTAGATTCTCTGTGTGGCTCCTTGTAGAGCCCTGAATATGGTTTTCTTCATCATGTCCAGTATAGCCTCCACTTCTGATGCAAGTGCTAACCAGTCATTGTTGTCCTAGATATGCTGGTACTCTGAAGTTCATGAAGCTTTTTTTTTTTTACAAAAAGGGAGACTGAGACTGAAGCCCAAGATCATCTCCTCTTCCCAACCCCATAAATGATTCCTTCTCAGTGGCACCTTTCTCCTTTCTGCCACAAGACACTTGAAACCTTCATGCTAAGCCATCCATTGATTTGATACAAGCTCCATAGGGCAAGTTGAAGTCCTTCATCCAATCTGAACAGATTTCCAGTTACACATAATAGAAGTACAATAGATTTTCCAGGCCTTGTTCACATTTAAAAACTAATCAAGATGTATTCTCATTTGATAAAGGTATCAAGATAAACTATCCTCTAATTTACTATAAGTGGAATGTGGTAATTTGACTGATTAACTCAATAGACAAAAAGAGCTGCTGTAACTCTGTGTTCATATCTGTCCTTTTTGTCTTTCTTTGATTTCTTTTAGAGGTAGGAATGATAGTGTTATTGCTGCATCAAAGGGTGTACACAGTGTAGCACTTCGCAGGATGGCTGACACAATTCACAGATTCATCAGCAGTGCTTTAGTATGCCTATTTTCTTAGAGACTCTTTAACATTTGTCATTTTCCTTTTTTTTAAGTCTACTAATCTGAAGGGTATGAGGTAGAATGTCAGGCTTGTTTTAATTAGCATTTGCCTAATTATAATGGATTTGGAAGGGATTTTTTTTTGCAATATGGCCATTGATATTTTGAATTTCTTCCTTAGAGAGCTAACTGCTCATATCCTTTGACCACTTGAAGAATGGTTCATTGTCTCTTAGTTCAATATATCTTAATTAGCTCCTTATATATCTTAGATATCAAACCTTTATTGGAGAAATTTGCTGCAATGATTTTTTCCCAGTAAACTGTTTTCTTTCTCCTCCCAGGAGTCTGATGATTTCTACCTAAATCTGATATGTCCCTCCAGTCCAGGATGTGGCTCCTTCAGAATGCAACCCCACCTCCAACTAAGACTAAACTGGCCCACAGATCAAACCCCTTTTCAGAACCTGCCTTTCAACTTCCTTGGCTTTTCACTTTCACATCCTTCATGCCATCCTTCTCTCTTTCCCTCAGTGCTTCTTAGGTGGAGCAATGGATAGAGCTCTGACCTTGAAGTCAGGGGACCTGAGTTCAAATACAGCCTAGACACATAACACTTAACTAGCTGTGTGACTGTAGGCAAG
>NW_027556189.1:0-18131 GCF_003287225.1 Phascolarctos cinereus | reverse complement strand
GTGGTGAAATTTTGTTAGAATGAAAGAGGTCACTCAATAACATTTATCAGTTTGTGCATGAAATAAGGGTGTCAGTGGAAAAAGTATGAAAAGACAAAAAAGAGAATTGGAAAGGCTAGGCTGGTGATTGTGCTGATGGATTTCTATCCCCGGATTAATTTTTGATGGGCATGACATTCACTGAACTTCCTTATCCATGATTGCAGTGAGAGTGCTTGTGAAGGACTGAGGCAATCAGTGTCTGCCCTTTTGAATAAATTATGTTTTATTCTTATTGCTTTGAAAAACAGTTGCTGCACTAAGCATCTTCCTAGCAGGTTCTATTTGGTAGCTGTCATAGATGATTCAGGCCTTGAGGTGGGGGAAAAAGGAACTTCAGTTTTTACTTTTACCTCATCCCACTCTCCTTGCACAACTACCCATGATAGTTCTGAGCATTATCACTTACAACTCTTGAGTGCTACTGGACTGAGTAGAATGAGAGACAGTGTGGTGAAATAGAAAGATCAGAGCTTGAAGGGCTAGCCTTGAAAGTACCAGACTGTGTGTATATGTGCATATTTCTTGTTCTTGTTTTGGAGACTGGCAAACATACCTATCTTGCTGAAGTTGGAAATGTATCCATCTGAGTCCTGCTGCTGTGTTTAGCACAGAAACCTTGACCTATTCGTTCTAGGTATGTTTGCCCCTCTTTAAGCGGCTTCATAGCTCACTGCTCTTCGGAATGTACAGTATTGTTGCTAGACTTTATGTAGATACCTGATCTTAGATGCCTTTGCTGTACTGTATCAAGCAGAAACGACTTAACAACCTTAGGTTCCCTAGTAGAGGGGAGTACTTGCTTCAGACCACACTTGGAAACTTGGTTCTGCCACTTATTCCACGTGTGACTTTGAACATAATACTTAAACTTTTTGTATCTTAAGTTTTTACCTCATCTTTAAAATGAGGGGGTAAAAATTTGTTATTCATCCATTTTTCGGTCATGTGTGACCTTTTGTGACCCCATTGGGGTTTTCTTGGTAAGGACACTGGAGTGTTTTGCCCTTTCCTTCTCCATCTTAATTTATAAATGAGGAAATTGAATCAAAGAAGGTTAAGTGACTTGCCTAGGGTCATATGAGGCTGAATTTGAATTCAGGTCTGACTCCAGGGTCTTTTCTCTTTTCACTTGGCCACCTTAAAGTTTCCTTTTAGCTTTAGATGTATGATTCTATTATCATTTGATTAGAAGAAGAAAGATGGGCTAGAATGGTGCCTCTTGGACAACTAGTATGGATGATAAAGGAAATCCAAGCAAAGGAGAATCAGACTTCTAATATTTAGATACACACACACATGCATGTGTGAGTGTATCCTTACACACACACACACACACACACACACACACACACACACACACACATAGTTAAAATTGTACCACAGTCAGTCAATGTGCATGAGTAATCAAGTGTAAACTCCAACTTACTGATCCTGATTGTCCCAGCATGCAAGGGATTTCCTGAGAGTGAATTAACTACTCTTAGAAGATTCATTAACCTCATCGGGTCACTAGGGTACCATTTAGTAGACTCAAACTGAATTTTCCATATTCTTCTCTAGAAACCCAAGAGATTTAATTGAACTTCAGAGAATACCTTACTAACTATCACTGAATAGCTTATGTACTGGGAGAATTGAATGAGTAGAATACCTGTGTTCCTTGTAAAAAATTTTTTCATATATATAATATATATATATATATATATATATATATATATATATATATATATATAATATATATATATATATTCTAAACATATAAATACACACAATTATATATGCATATGTGTATACATATATATGTGTATACATACACAAATATTTATAATTGTGTAAATGTATGCCATATACTCAAAGCAACATACGTAGAGATAGCTATAGATCTCTCTCTCCCTCTGAATATGTATATATCTCCATACATATACAGTATGTCTCATATACACACGTATGCATGTTTGTGTATATGCGTATATGTATTTACCCCCCACCCCCCACCCCCCCCTCTGGTACTTTGAGTCCTTGTTCCCTCTGTGGAGCTCATTGTAGTATGGGAGTATATGAGTATAATATGTTATTTTTTATTAAATAACTAAATCTTGTGGTCCAAGAACCTGAGCACTGAGGCAGCTCTTCCATGCACTATGTTGCCTTTTTTTAATATCCCAAATAAGCTCTTAATTCAAAGATTACTGCAAAAATAAATATATGCTGTATAAAAGTTATAGCAAATGAAATACCAATTTAAAGAGTTTGAAGAAATAATTATAAAATTCTAAGTTTCTTCTCTATTTGTTTGTTCACTTGATTTTGCACAGATCCTATTTCTGTTCCATTCTGAGTCAAGAATATCCACTGTGATACCTATATTGGGACTTTAAATTTGAAATAATCCCTAAAATCATTAGTTGCTATCATGATAGATAGATTCAAAGTATTTGTGTTCTAAAAGGTTAAGAAGCTTCCTTATGTCTATCTTTATTATAGTGCTGACCTGCCTAAGAATCGAATCTTTAGGTACTTACTTCATTACATTAGCTAATATGCTTACTGGAGCTATCTTCGGCTAAGTAGACTAGGGTGAAAAGTAAGTTATTTGTACTCCCTCCCTGGAAGGCCGTATTCTACAAACTTCTCCCCCCCACCAACCCCCCCCCCACAAACCCAAAGAAAAAATGGAGAAATTAATCTCTCATTTTCTACCTCCCAAAATGTTCAAAATAACATGATGCCTCTTTCCCTGAAAATATCCCTGGGATAATTACGTGGGCTTCTTATTCTCTCCTGCTCTCCCCATGCCTGTTTTCATATGTATTTCCGTGTATCTCTTTATCAAAGCAGCTTTGTCAATACTAACTGTAACAGTCTGCGTTACTTGAGTAGGGCTGCCTGGGTCATACTCATCTGCACCTGCAGTCTTCTGGCATCCCCAGAAAACGAAGGAATGGAGTCAACAGAGAGGAGTAGTTTCAAAAGGTGTATTCAGCCATTCTCTCAAGTGGGTGATCAACTATGCAGCTACCCTGCTGGCTACTACTACTCCCTGCTTGTCCTGCCTTCAGCATTTTATATCTTTTATTCATGGGAACATACTCCAATGTAACAATAAATAAAGCAACAAGGTTACCAATAGGCAACACCTAGCATCTTTCCCATGCGAATAACAAAGTATCCACAAGCACATTCTTTGCAACATTGTCCTGACTGTGTTCTTCTCCCATACTGTTTCCGTAAAACACATGTACTTTTCGTTCCTGGAATGTTCCCAATACTTGATACTTGAACTAGCAATACCTGATACATAATTTAGCAATACTGGACATCTCTTTGTGCTAGAGCTAACTGTGCTTGACCTGGCCACATTGTTTATGGTTGAGCTCGCTTAGCGTCAGAGTTTTGCTGACAGAGTACCGAGCCAGGATATTGTGCTCATGTACTCACACCCGAGAGGGGCCTTCGCCCATTAGTGAAGTCTCATGAATAGCCTGTGGTCCTCACCGTCCTACAGATCCCTAACATTTATCATTAGATATGCTCCACAGTGGATAGAGCACTGGACTTGGAATTAGGAAGACTCACCTTAGTGAGTTTAAATACAGCCTTAGATACTTACTAGCTGTGTTATTTTGAGCAAGTCATTTAACCCTGGTTGCCTCGAGTATAAAACAAGGTGGTGAAGGAAATGACAAACCATTCCAGTATCTTTGGCAACAAAATCCCAAATGAGGTTATGAAGAGTTGGACACAACTAAAATGGCTAAAAACCAATATTCTACAGCCCCCTGATATCAGAAGTATTAAATTTTTATTTTTCAAACTTCTTTATACATTTTAGGACACATAGTCCACACTAAAACATCACCATCATTCAGTGAAGCCTGTCATTTATACAAGAGATTGCTGGGTGTCATAGTGGAAAGAAAGCTTGAATTGGAGGTCAGAAGGCTTGAGTCCATCCTCAGAAAATTAGTAGTTATATGTAACCTTGAGTAAGTCACATGATCTTTATTTTCTTCAGTTTCTTCATCTGTAAAATGATAATGATAGCACTTAACCTTGCAGAGTTGCTATAAGGATTAATTCAGACAATATTTGTAAATAGTTTCACAAACCTTAAAGTGATACAGAAATCTGAGAATATAGTTTTATTTTCCATACAGAAAATATAGTTTAATCCTTCAATAACTCACTCGATCGAATTATTATCAGACCTCTCTCCAGTTACAGATCACAACTGATCCACACGTTCTCATATTGGGAGGTACCCATGTTTTGCCATCCTGCTGGAGGATTTTCATTACGTCTCTTTAACCTTCACAAGTACCACTGAATCACTTATATATAGTCTACATGTCGATCCTTGTTTTGGCTTTGTGATTGGTCCACCGTTTTTTCTGACCATGCATTTTAATGATATACTTAAATTCCTTCTTGCATGGAAGCCATCATTCACACACAGCATGTTGTCCAAAGTTTGTATTTGTCCTCTCAGTCACCTGAAGAGATTGTGGTATTACATGGCTGTCATTCTAAACCAAGCCGATAACTTAAACTGCTATCAAACACCTTAAGCATTTTCCAAGACGTGAATTTAGGAGTAATGTATGGAAAAACTTCCTAAAATTAGTGTTATCCCAATATGGAATACACTGGTGATGTGGCATTTATGTCTCTCCCTTCTGTCACTGCCCCTTGGATTGCATGCAGTCATCTTTATGACTATAGAAAGACATCATGTTACTATGCGTATTATCTGCCAGTGGAGTGTAATAACTGAATTGACTATGATTTGGGAATCAACTGAAACTTCCAACACACTAACCTATATGTAGTAAGGGTAGAGGGTGGGGATAGTCTTCCTAAGATCCTACTGAATCTGTACTGGTCATTGGAAGGCATTTGCCTAGGTTGCTTCGTCCTTCGTCAAGCCCATATGGTGGCATTAAGTAGCTTGGGTTAACCTTTAATGTCTTAGTCCTAAGTAACTCTAAGGACACAAAAAGAAATATTTCTCCAAATAATAAAACATGAAATCTGCTATCTGTATCTGGTTCATGAACACCAACCACATTTTAGGTTTCCATTTCTCAATTCATTGCCCTCTACATTCATGTTTTTCAAGACTTTTCTGAATGTTTTCTCTTACACCTTTTTTGGCCTCAATTTATGCTGTTCTCATAGTGCCACACCTTCTGGTAGGAACTGGTTATGGCTTCTTTACCACTCTGTGTGTTCCAGACACTTAATGTCCTCATCTTTTGAAAGCAGCACTGGATAATCCTTTCTTTGACCATTTTTTTTGGAGGGGGTCAGGCAATCAGGGTTAAGTGACTTTCTCAAGGTCACACACCTAGTAAGTGTTAAATGCCTGAGTCTGGATTTGAATTCAGGTCCTCCAGACTGGAAGACCACAGCTGTATTCACTGCCGCTCGTAACTGCCCCTATCCTTCCCTTTGAAGACCATGCTCTGATAAATGATGTTTTCTTTTATGTTGCCTGGCAGTAGATTTCCACAGTTCTTTCTTGCCCTTAGCATACCATGCCACTGCACCCCTTTAATTCCCTATTATGTATTATTTTTCTCCATTATGAAGTTCCTCTAAGCAAAGACTTCTTTGCTTATATTTATCTCTCTGTCTCTCTGTCTCTGTCTCTCTCTCTCTCTCTCTCTCTCTCTCTCTTCTCTCCCCCCAATCTATCTCTTTACCCCTCATGGAATCCTAGGAAGGTACGGTCATTGAATAGAGGAAAGTGAACAGCTGAGGACAAAAGGTAAGGATAGTTCATGTCTCTCATATCACATGGTACACATAGGGGTGGGCAATTCTTGTGCTATTTCTGTCCTAGAAAAGATTGGGGCAGTCTTTTTTCTGTGGACATCTATATTCCTTTCATATTCTTACAGTGACAAAGAAAAACAAGGACGACGCCTTGCACGTTGAATTTAGTCACCGTGGGAAATTTATGGGAAAGTAGGGGTTATAGTTAAGTAGGATCGCAGGCACAGATGATAGTAGAATTATAGATCCATCTGAGTATTGGGCAGGGTTCATAATTGCAGAAATTTTGCATTACTTTAGAATGGCTTTGTGTTATTTCTTCTTCCCCTATTGATAGAATCCCCACCATTTGTGATGAATATATGTGGGGGAAAAGAAATTTGTCTTGGATATGTCTGTTTAGGGAACAGCTGAGCCTAGGCTAATTGATGTTCACCAATTAATTCCTTATGGTGATAGAAGTCTCTTAGCTACAACCATTCTAAAATGGTTTATCTAGTAAAAAATACTTTTTTTCTTTCAAGAATCATATCAGGAGTCATAAATTCCAGAAATATTGTGGATTTTGTGTTTTCTTGTGGAAATAAATTGCATAAAGAACTGTATGGTTCAGAAGGCTAGTTCTTATTTTCCATTTACTACACTTTACATATTATATTGAGAGATTTTGTTACATAGTGGTTAGAGGGCTGGCCTTGGAGTTCCAAATGTTTATATTTGTATATTGCCTGTAACACATACTGACTGTGAGACCATTTAGCTCTTTGTATCCCAGCATCTCTGTAAGTTTATAACTAAAGAGGAGTTGATAATTTCTATCTGTAGAGAGAATGTTCACCCTGATCCCCACACATTGATGAAAATCATAGTCGTATACTCCAAAAATAATAATTTATATACGTCTCTGAGGTACTGATTTCTTGACATCTTAGTAACTTTCTAGAATTGCTTAGAAATTTTGAAGATACAGAGGTCTAGTATACTAATTCTAAAAATTCTGCTATGCAGACTAATATGCAGGACAGTACTAAGAAGGGAATTATAATAATCGATGACCTCATAAAATTATCTTGTTTTTCTGGGTTGATAAAAGCCCATAATAAGTATTTGTAGCACACTTTGTTTTTTCATTTTAAATTGCACTAAGCAAAAAGCTAGTAATTTATTAAATTCCCTCCATGTATGCTTACCTGCTATTGGTCACATCTTTCTACAGGTTGTAGGAAAAAATAGGATGGTCTTGTTATTTAAATAGAGACTAAATAAAATGATAAAAATCAGAATTATATTCTGGCACCTAATTTTAGTAAGGATAGTATTGTAAGGTTGAGGAGGAGCCCCATTTTGTGACTAGTTAGTCCCACCAGAAAAAAAAATTAAGAATATACTGGTGATTATATGGAAATATAGTAAAAGTTTACAGAGGATATAATTCCATCCTTAACACTCCTGATACAAAGTATACTGAAATCTTTGATGTAAATGCATAGTCGTTTCTAGGAAGGTACTCGTAGCATTTCTGAGTGTTGTGATTATTATTGATTCTCAGGTTTATGAACAATATGTGTAATCAGCACAGTAGGTTGGCTGCCTAATTAGGTGAGCCCTGTGAGACTTCCAATGCATAAGCATATGTGAACCAATCAACCAGATGGCATCAAAACAAAGTTAAAGATACTATCTTTAAAAATATATATCACAAGAGAGACAAAGTGAGATGTAAGTGGGATGCTTATGTGATAATTAAAACAAGGAGTTGAATGAACAGGAATAAAAGGAGGACATTAAAGAAATTGGAAAAGAATTAGAAAAGAAGCTTATAGTGAGATAGAAAATGAATGTTACATATTGATAAAAGTCTAGGAGCCTGGGACTTCATGACAGAGACTTGTTCTACGTGCACTATGAATTTTCATTCATCGCCACAGCCACCAGTATTGTTATCACCAACATCAATCTTAGTATCTATCATTCCTTAACTTTCTTGTCCCACTGCCACACTCCCACTGAGTATACTATCACAACAGTCTTTCAACATGCATTTCCACCTCTTCTTTATTTCTGCGGCTTTCCATCGATCAGGGTTATCAGACTCCTCTTCCTTATTCATTGAAAGGTCCAACACTCCTTTTCTCAAAAACTTAAATGGCTTTCTATTACTTATCTCCTAAATATCACCTTTCCCTGACCTTTGATCCCTTCTGACCTCGACCTGCTACATATTCTACCCTGTAACCAAACTGAAAGCTATCCTTTAACCTTTCCCTTCATACTTTACCCCTAAAGCAATTTGGCTTATATTCTTCCCTAGGTTTAGAAATAGCTTCCCTGCCCTTCTTTGCCTGTCAATCCAACCTATCCTTTGGAACCAGACTCACAAGTGAACATCAGAATGATTTTACCTAGTTAGAAATAGACTTCTGCCCCCTGAGCTTCACACAGAACTCTTAGCTTTCATCTCCCTAATGGATTCACCACTTGTTTGGTTTGCATCATGTTCATTTGTCCTAATATTCCTCTACATTGTAAGTTCTATGAATACAGTGGCTGTGTATTACAAAATATTTACATCCTTCCATCTCCTAGAACAGGTCTCTCTATTCTTTAAACAATTTAAAAATGGTAGCTGAATTAAATTGAATGCCTGCTGAGTGTAAGTTAGTAAATCACCTATTTTGGGGGAATATGAAGGTATTGAAGTCCATGAAGATTTTACAATCTTGTTGAAGACTGTGAGAGGACCTACACCTAAGTACTAGCTGCAAGGTTACAAAGCAATTAAGGTGAAAGTTAAAATTTGTATGAGAGTCTTGGTCTAGCTGACCTCTAATATTCTTTCCAACCCTAAACTTATGATAAAAGGGTGACAGTATGGCAGTAACTGTGAACTTCTGTGTGGAATGCTATGTGTCTACATAGATTGTATTACCAAAATCCACCCCTATTTACCTAATAGAACTATCAATAAATTAAAATCATTTTAAAGTTAGAATGGACCTGCGAGGTCATCTAGGCAAGCCCCTCAGTTCTATGGGTCAGTGATTGAGGTCTAGAGATTTTAGGTGACATACTGAAATTCATACAAGTTGCAAATGGAAGAGCCAGCACTGAAATTCATGCTTTCTAATTCCAAATTTAGCTCACTTTTTACCATACCACTCTGCCTCTTTCAATAGTTGTTGTAATGGAAACTATGGATAGAGAATTGGACCTGGAGCCAGTGAGACTCCTCTTCCTGAGTTGAGATCCAGCTTAAGAAACTTAGAGTCTATATCAGCCTGCAGTGGTCACTTAACTGTGTTTGCCGCA
Organism: Phascolarctos cinereus; assembly: GCF_003287225.1. NCBI lineage: Eukaryota > Metazoa > Chordata > Mammalia > Diprotodontia > Phascolarctidae > Phascolarctos > Phascolarctos cinereus. The sequence continues at coordinate 9,002 of NW_027556189.1, read as the reverse complement.
GTGTCTTTATGTGTAAAATGAGCTGGAGAAGGAAATTGAAAATTACACCAGAATCTTTGCCAAGAAAAACCAAAATGGGGTCACAATAGAATAGGATCTAAGAGAAAATGAATGAACAAAAATGCAGACAAGGACTTCTCCAGTGAGAATTTCACTCATTTGGATTGAGTTAAAAGGATGAAAAAGGAAGAAAACAGGGAAATTTAGAATTTTCAGCATATAGGCCATGATAAGTTATGCCAACTACAGCATTATATTACAGTTGGCTCATGCTTTCACAGACAGTAAAAGGAATCTCCCTTCTGGAATGATGAGCACATAGGTACTTAGTAAACACTAGGTTTTGTAGATCATACACAATAGATGTAATATATGTATGGATGATGCTATGGTTGATAAGTGTAAGACATATTGCTAAGAATTTGAGGTCACCCACATGCTTCTGAATAACTATTTTAAGTAAAAATGTAAATCTTCCATAAATCAGCACTCTGTATGTGTATTTCTGTGTTTCTGTTTCTGTGTATTCATGGATAAATTATTCCCAGAGGACACTTTAGTAATGTAGTATGGCATATAATATTTACAATGGCTTTGCTAGATTCTGCGGTTTATGTGATGTTTCTTCAGGGGCATATTTTTGTCTTCATCTGAGTGGTTTGATACCCAATTGTTGATAGTTTTCAAAACTAGTTTAATAAATGCTTTAATGACTAATTTCAAGGAATCAGTACTTCACAAAGTTATGATTTCATTCGTTTTAAGGTGAACATAGAAAGTTTTAATGAGTATGCACTTCTATCATTCTCAGTAGACAGATCCATTCAATGTAAGAAAAAAATTGAGATATATGCAATTAGATAGAAAAGAAGAAAAAAAATTCATCTTATTGAAGAAGGGGAATACACCATCAAATTATAGTGGAAAGAGAAGATTAATTATCAGAAGTCCAGAATCCTAATCTTTGTTCAATCCCTTCCAAGATTAGAATAGACACTTAATTGTTTTGAATGTTGGCCAGCCTTGGGCAATCCATATAGAAAATTGTCCATGGATTCTGCTTAGACTGTGTTCTTCAACCACTACTATGTTCTTCATAGGGGCCTTAAAGTCTCTCTAGTTGTAGTTACTGATTTTACAAATGACAGAATTTAGGGTAAAGAAGTTAAGAGGCTTGCTGAACATTGTACTAATAGGGAGCAATTGAAGAAGGATCTGAACACAGGTCCTCTGACTCCCGAGATTCCGTTTTTTATGTACTAAGGTAATTTGGGGAATTTGGAAGTAAGACAGAAATCCTCTGTCTTCTGAACTCATGCTTGGGAATTGCCATTTTCCTGTCAGTCATTTCCTTTGTCTCTTTGGGGTAAAAGCAGAAATAGGAATTTGAGTCTGTCTTGATCCCTTTGTGATAGCTTTTATATTACAGCAGAATCTTCTAAGTGATGCAGTGGAGAGAGTGCTGGGCCTAGAGTCAGGAAGACCTGAGTTCAAATTTGGTCCAGACACTTGTTAGTGGTGTGACCTTGGGCAAGTCAGTTAATGGTGTTTGCCTCAGTTTCCTCAACTGCAAAATGAGGTGGAGAAGAAAGTTGTGACAGCACTCTTAGTATCTTTGCCAAGAAAACTCCAAATAGTGTTATGAAGAATCAGACACATCTGAAATAACTGTACAACAACAACAAAAGAATCTTCTTAGAAGTCAATACTTTTATGTGATTGGTATCAAAATTGGTTGGTTTTGTATTGCTACTGAGGGATGTAAGCAAATTGTATTTTTATTTTTAATGGAGGTGAGGGGGAGAATCAGGGAAAGGCTTATTTATCGCAGTGTATTTCTTCTATTGGAAATCCCTTTTCTCATGTGCTCCAAAAAAAGCTGTTAAATAGGTGGAGGAGAAGTGCATTTCATTAGTTTCAAAATGTAATTGAAATTGTTGGAGTCTGGGGGTTTTCACTGCCAAAGTTTGATTCCCAAAAAGGTGTGTATATCTTTATGTCTTTTCCGTTTGTCCCAGGTCATTGAGGTTTGTTTTGCGTGTTTTGTTTTGTTTTTTGGTTATGGGGGGGGTGCGCGGTTGGTTGTCAAGAATATCATTGCATACCTTGGTTCGGGATGGTATTGAACAGCATGCAACTCAATGAAAAAGAGTATTATTGCTGGGTGAGGAGTTGAGATCTGGACCTAGTGATATCCCTGGTATTAAGAGTGGCTTGAGCATGGGCAGATCACTCACACATTCTGGACCTTGTCTTCTCTCTATATAGAGAGGATCCTACTACTTGTTCTTAATGGGCCATTTCTGCTCTCACATTACATGGTTCCCACATCCTAGAATCTCAAGAAAACAAATTAGTGAAATTTATTGCCGTGATTCAACTATTTCCTGTCATTAATGCAGTGTATATCTTTTTATCATTTACATGTCTATGTTGGAATTTTTTTTCCGGCTGCCTACTAATGATGTGGAAAATTAATTGTCCAGCCAGCACTTAATAGAGTGGTTTGCATCTTTGTTGCTGTTTGGTTTTTTTCAGTCATGTCAAACTCTTCATCAACCTATTTGGGTTTTTATTGGCTAAGATAGAAGAGTGTTTTTTGCCATTTCCTTCTCTAGCTCATTTTACAGCTGAGAAAACTGAAGCAAAACAGGGTTAAGAGACTTGCTCAGGGCGACATAGCTAGTATCTGCTGGCAGTTTTGAATTCAGGTCTTCCTGATTCCAGGTAGAACACTCCATCCACTTACCCACCTGGCTGCAAATAAGGGATGCTTAATAAATGCTTTCTGACTGATTAAAAATAAAGGATAACAAATGCTATCTAAAATACCATTTCTTTAGCTTTATTTGTATTTACTTTTAAGTCTTTCCAATGCATAAGGGATTTTAAAAAAAATCTACAATGGAAAAAATGTTCACTTATATTTACTAAATAAAATGAAACTATGTAGTTTTGATTATTTCCTTACAGAAGAAAGTGTGATACCAAGTAGTCGAAAACACTTGAAAGTCAGTGTTGAACTGGAAAGCTCAGACTTTAATAAAATGCATGTATGTATACGTATTTGTGGAGAGAAGTACACATGTGGAAGTGATCAGTGATGAGTATATATATTTCATGATATTTATGTGTTTACCTATGCATTCCTCTAAAACTTTTTAATTCAGATTATTACAAATTAAATCAAATGTAAAGTAAATATGTAAAGCTGGCTATTGAAAGAAATTTGCATTGACTTTTTGATTTACATATATCAAATTTACTTTGGGTTTATATATATTGAGTTTTAAAATAGAGGATGCTAGGCAGGACCATTGTCTGTTTACAAAAACGTGGAGGTATCTGCAAAAAGCCTCATCATCGCTTTCCCAGTGCTGAGAAAAACTGGTGTTCTACTTCATTTTTCCATTCTTAAAGTGGGCAGAAAGGTCCTTCCATAAGTAAAAACTAGCTCCTAACATTTCCTCCTTACAGTTTTAGTGCCTCTGTGTAACACAGAGTTGCAAAAACTAAAAATTAAAAACAAAAATAAAAGCTTTCTTGCTTTTACAACATTTAGGGAAGATTTTGAAACTTTTAAATTTGGACAGTTTTATGCTTGGAATTTAGTCTTCTTACTACGAAGTCAAAAAGGGAAAGAAGGATTTGCTTTTATAAAGTGGTTTTGAAATATATATGTGCATAAAAACGTATATGTATATACTTCCTTGTAGGTTTATGAGTAAGGGGACAGGGAACTTGAAGAAAATGCTGCAATTCTTAAAGTACTTTGAAAAGCTTTATTTCTTTATGAAAAAAAGAAACAAACAGTACCAGCTTGTAAGGAACTACCTGAAAACATACAGATCAGATAAAAGCAGAATACATATAGAGCAGTATTAGTGATATTATCAGCTGGGGCAGCCAAGCAGTGAACCAGAGAAATATAAGTTACAATTAATTGTATGTGTTTCAAATTGGGGCTTCTTAAAGAAGTCTTTTCTTTTTAATTTATTTTTTAAAATATATTTTATTAATTTAATTTCATTTATTTACAATGACTTCCATATGCTTTTGAGTTTACAATTTTTCCTACTTCCTACCATCCTCTCCAAGATGGCACATAATTTGATATTGGCTATACATTTACATTCCTATTAAACATATTTCCATATTAATGAAATTGTAAGTGAAAATTAAAACCAATAGGAGGAACCGTCATAAACAGGAAACAGAACTCAATAGAAGAGGAAAAAAAAGATAGTTCATACCAATCACATTCTCAGTCATGATTACTATGTCTTTTTCTCCATCCTTTTTCCCCCCGTTTATGCTTCTCTTTCTTCTTTCTCCTTTCTCCTTTTCCCCCTTCACTAGTGTTTTGCTTTTGACCATTGCCTGCTTCAGTCTCTCCTCCCTTATATTATCTCTTTCTGTTTTCTTACCCTTTAACCTTACTTCTTCTTCCCTCCCTTCTATCCCCCCTCCCTTTTCTTTCCCCTTTTCCCTGCTACTGCCCTTAGGGCAAGTTAGATTTGTATACCAAACTGATTGTGTTCTTCCATTTCTGAGCAAATTTGAAGAGAGCAAGGTTGAAATAATGCTGATTTTCTGTCTTTTCCTGTAATGTAATTTACCCTTCTCTGCCTCCTCATTTTTCAATACATTTTCTAAGATGAGGCTAACCCTCATACAAGGATCCATTCAACCCATTTGATTAGACATTTTTTATCATTACATTGAAGTCAACTAATATCCACCCTCTTTATGTATACTCCTTTAACATCATATATAATAAGAATACAGTTCTCAAAGAGTTGCAAGTTTCATCTTTACTTGTAGGTATGCAAACAGTTTGCCCTTATTAACAACATATCATATGTTTTCTGTGCTATTTACCTTTTTATGTTTTTCTTGAATCTTGAAGTTGAAGATCAAATTTTCTTTTGTTCTCTAGCCTTTTTATCAGGACGGTTTGGAAGTCACCTATTTCATTGAATATCCATCTCCTCCCTTTAAAAATCATGCTCATTTTTGCAGGGTAGTTGATCTTTGGCTGCAATCCAAGCTCCTTTGTCTTATGGAACATCATGTTCCATGCCCTGCGGTGTTTTAATGTAGAAGCTGCAAGATCCTGTGTAATCCTGACTGTGGTTCCACGATATTTAAATTGTTTCTTTCTGGCTGCTTGCCGCACCTTCTCTTTCCTCTGGTAATTTTGGAATTTTGCTATTATATTCTTTCATGTCTTTTATTTGGGATCTCTTTGTGGTGGTGAGCAATGTATTCTTTCTGTGGTTATTTCACCTTCTGGTTCTAGGACTTCCAGGCAGTTTTCCTTTATGATTTTCTGAAAGATAATGTCCAGGCTTTTTTTAATACACCATTAATTTTAGGTAGTCCAATAATTTTAAAATTGTATCTCCTAGATTGATTTTCCAGGTTGGTTGTTTTACCAATGAGAGGTATTTTATGGTTTTATGTATTTTTTAATTTTTTTTCATTTCTGTTTAATCGATTCTCTCTCTCTACTAGAGTCATTAGTTTCCATTTGTGCAATTCTAGTTTTTAACAGATTCTTTTCTTTTGTTAGTTTTTGTACCTCCTTCTCTAATTTTCCAATTGTCATTTTAAGGGATTTGTTTTCTTCAGTGTACTTTTTCCCCAATTGGCCAATTGTATCTTTTAAGGACTCTTTTACCTCTCTCATTAGATTTTTAAAATTCTTCTGGAGGTCTTCTAAGAAGGCTTTTTGGGCTACAGACCAGTTCATATTCCCTTTTGATGTTGCAGATGTGGGTATTTTGACAATGTTGTCCCCTTCAGAATTTGTGTCTTGATGTTCACTTTTCCATAATATGAATCTATGGTACATTTTTTTTTAACTCATGGTGTTACTTTGTTCCCTGGCCTTTAAAGAGAGAGGCCACTGACCCAAGCTTCTTGTGTTGGGAGCCTAGGTCTTGGTCACTGGCTTTGTGTGTTGGGGCCTCTCATGTTGGCAATTGGAGGCTGTAAGGTTCTGGGAACTTATCTTCTGTTGGGTTGGAATGTGTAAAATTGGAACTTTTAGGCAATTCTAGGTTGCCTGCTTTTCCTTTTCTTTAGCTTTCTTCAGCTCCTTTTAGATGGTTGGTGCAGGGTGTTTATCTGACTGGGGCCCCTTACAATGCTGCCTCCCTGGTTTCTGCTAATATATTGGGAGATTTGTGGTTTTCTTTCTTTCTTTCTTTCTTTCTTTCTTTCTTTCTTTCTTTCTTTCTTTCTTTCTTTCCTTCTGCTTAGGCAATTGGGGTTAAGTGACTTGTCCAAGGTCACACAGCTAGTAAGTGTTAAGTGTCTGAGGCTGGATTTGAACTCAGGACCTTCTGACTCCAAGGCCAGAGCTCTATTAACTTAGCTGTCCCCTTGGGAGATTCCTTTGTGGTATAGTGCCGAAGCACCTGTTGTTTTTCTCAGCTGGTTTCCACTGGTTCCCCTGCCTTTACTGAGACACTGAGAGGTCCAGGTGTTGGTGTTTGCCTGCTCTACCACCTGGGCTTCAGGGTGTCATCCGGGTTAGCTGTTGGCTACTGTAGCATTCTGACAGCTTACCTGGTGCTGCCTTGGAATCAGCAAGGCTGGAACTTTAGGAAGACTCTAGGTTGCTTTCTTCAGCTACTTTCAGATGAATGCTTCAGAGTACTTATTTGCCTGGGTGTGGCCCTTTGTAGTGCTGCTTCCCTTGTTTTTCTGAGGTAGTGTGAGACCAGTGTGCTGGGCTGCTGCACTGCTATTCCCTGTCTTTCTTCTAGTTCAGTTGTTCCATGTTTTTTTTTTCCCCTGGGGTAATATTTTCTGGGTTTTCAGAGGGTTGATAAGGGAGGGTGAAAGTGACTATGATTTTACTCTGCCATCTTGGCTCCCAGAAGCAGAAGTCCTATTTTTAATTTAAATGCATCTAGATGCAAAGTTATGACTTTGTTCTGTCAATATGAGATACATTTATATCACATACATTAGAGACTCAGTGCAGTTTCAGTATCAGATTTAAGAATAGCATGAACTCTTTTGTTCTTCAATTTTACCTTTGTGGAGATTATTTAGACTGCCTACATGGAACACGGGCACATAAGGAAATATACCATTGAATATACACAAGGAAATTAATTTGATAAGGGTTGAGGATGTTTTTAAGCTGACAATTTGGAGGTGTCACAGAAACATATTGACCTGGAAACTTTACTTTCAGGCAAAGTTACAAAGCTGGATAGGACAGGAAAGAACTTAGAAGTCCCCTCCCTGTTGTCCAATAAGTGCACAGTTAGCCTCTCCTCCTTATATACACCCAGAGGAATTTGGGAGGAAATTTTGGACTAAGCCTATAAGGTGAGGGGATAAAAAAACGCAAAGTATTGGCTGTCAGGTTAATTTCATGAATGCCATTTCAGCAGCCTGAGGCAAGTATCCTGCAAGCATGTGTTGCCCTTGGCTAATTGCTAGAGCCCAGAGACTAATTTCCCTCCCAGGGTTCTCTGGTGCCATTTGATTCAAAGGAAAACTGCTTAAGTACTTGATTTTAGTTTCATGGTTCCCTAAAGAATCAAATTCTACTTTTGAAGGAACTGAGTAGGTAGAATGAGAGGAGGAAATATCAGCAAATGCATCCAGGGGGTACACCAACTCAGGATAATCTTCAATGTACAGTATGGGTCAAGGCCACCACTTGAGTCGGTAGAGTGCAGAACACAGAAGAGTTGTATTATTTGGAATCAGAATATTATTTTAACATGTGACTGTGCTACTTATTTTAAAAATGTGTACATCTAATTTTACTTGTTTTCAATTAGAAAAGGACAGGATGAATGAATGAATAAAGCTGCTTTTATTAAGCTCTTAATACATGTAAAGAGCTGGGAGCGTAAACAGAAAAAACAAGACAGTCTCAGTTCTCAAATAATTTATCTTTCTATTATTAGAGAGAAACAAACATTAGAGATTGATTTTGTAAGTCAAATGGAAAGTCCCCATGGTGCTTATGGTGAAGGTAGGTGTAAATGCATCTTCCTGAATGTTATTTCTACCTATAAAATTACATCTATTTCTAATGTTGAACCATTTGACAAGCCTTTATCGGGAAGAAGTTTCACAAATATAGTTATTCCTTCCACATCACAAGGTTTAGGGGTTTCCTGCCTGGATTTGGAAAATCTTGTAAAATTGTTTGTCCCTCCCTTCTTTTGAGAGAAGATGTCTGAATTTTTTTTTGTTTTATGGGGTGTTTATAATACTTTATTGTAAACTTTGGGTGAATATTATACAATACCATACATATATTTTATGCATTTCTGAGTGTTTAAATGTTTTCTGTGTTGTTTGCTGACTTTCATGTGTTATCTGTAGCCTCCACAAAAGTCCCCCAAAATACCCTTTTAATTTCTTATGCTAACCCTCGATATATATCAAAATCACAATGGGTAAAGTCAGAATGTGGAAGAGGTAATTGTACATTCTAATAAGAATATACTCTGGGAACAAAACAATGAAGAAGGTGTGGCCTTGGACAAATAACTTTGGCTCTATGGAACTCAGATTCTGATCTAGAAATGTAGTGGTTATGATTAGGAATTTCCTGAAAGGTGAAGTAAGAATGACCTTGTTCTGAATTTGAAGATATCTCTATGTGAGAGGGTTGCTGGAGACAGATTGAACTGGTTCTAAAGTATCAGTATGAGTATTTACACCTAAGAAATCAGTAAAAGCCATAAATCAGAATTCAGTTCATTATTTTGTTGATTGTCTAGACTTCAGGAAGGTATTAAAAAAATTTAATAATGTACATTAAATTTGAAACTGTATGAGTACATTTTTATCCCCAGAGAGATCTTTGTTAAATATATGTCAGTATTCCTTAGTTCTATACTGTAGAGGCTAGGTAACCAGGAGGTTTCAATATTTCTGTGAGTTAGGGGGATGTCAACCCCAAGAATATGAAGACATCTCTTATAGAGAAATGGGTAGACAGGAACAATGTGTTCAGT
>NW_027556188.1:0-18151 GCF_003287225.1 Phascolarctos cinereus | reverse complement strand
AATACTTTAATACTTTAATACTTTAATACTTTAATACTTTAATACTTTAATACTTTAATACTTTAATACTTTAATACTTTAATACTTTAATACTTTAATACTTTAATACTTAATACTTTAATACTTTAATACTTTAATACTTTAATACTTTAATACTTTAATACTTTAATACTTTATAATACTTTATAATACTTTATAATACTTTATAATACTTTATAATACTTTATAATACTTTATAATACTTTATAATACTTTATAATACTTTATAATACTTTATAATACTTTATAATACTTTATAATACTTTATAATACTTTATAATACTTTATAATACTTTATAATACTTTATAATACTTTATAATACTTTATAATACTTTATAATACTTTATAATACTTTATAAGGGTATTGTTCTTATTATTAAGTGTTGTGTCCCGCTACTTCGTGAGTGTAATGCTCTGCTAAAAGTTTTATCGTCCGGTTTTGGGGTTTGACGGAAAGGATAATTTTTGGTAAGGGGGTAGGGGGTTTAATGAATATAAGTCTAATCTTTATATTTATTATAAATTATTATAAATTATTATAAATTATTATAAATTATTATAAATTATTATAAATTATTATAAATTATTATAAATTATTATAAATTATTATAAATTATTATAAATTATTATAAATTATTAAATTATTATAAATTATTATAAATTATTATAAATTATTATAAATTATTATAAATTATTATAAATTATTATAAATTATTATAAATTATTATAAATTATTATGCGTTTAGTTTTTCGCGTGTGACTTCTGCGGGGGGGGGAATAGTATAATAATAGTATATTAAGGATAATATATATATATATATGTCTAAAGATCATTGACTTAATTGCCTCTTAAATAATTGAACTAATATTAATTAAATCTTATCAAAACAATAAGTGTATCCCATATTATCATTTGAGTTAATAAATATGTCTTCAATTCATTCATATAACTTCCCCATTCACGATAAATGAGGTATAATCATTGAATGTCAGTCAACTATTACGTCGGCGACCTCCCAGGCTCCCGCCCTGTTGATAAACCACCCCAAATAAAAATCCTACCTAATGCCGGATAGTTCAGTTATGCCGCGTTATGGGCTGATTAGCACTTAAATCATCACATATGCCTCTACGAAAAGCATGGATTAGCTGAATAGGGTATTATGGACCTGAAGTAACAACCAGTAGCCAGTAAAAGAGTTCTAGGTACGTCCGCAATCTATGGGCCTGCTCTGAAGGATCGCATACCTTCGGAGGGCGGGATGGTGGTCTCTCGTGAGGTGAGGAATAAGGTATTTTGCTTGGATTGGATATGCTAGTAATATAAGAATTTAGATTCATTCTTCATTGATGGTATGTCTATGTACGCCAACAGTTAATGTATTATGTAAAATATGAGCTATATGTCTTATGTAAAAGATGATTTATATGTAATTCTAGATACGCATTTGGTATAGAATTTATATTACTAATAAATTTAATGTTTTAGGTATAATTTGAGTTTAATATACATTCTTATATGCTAGTGGTAAATAAATGAATGTACTATATACATATACATGTCTTTATATCATACATAATATGTCTTTATTACATTAATTTAATGTATTTAGTATTGTTTGAGTATTATGTATTTAGTACTATTTGAGTATAATGTATATTATTATATGCTAGAGGTAAATAAATGAATGTACTATATACATATAATGTCTTAAATCATAGGTTTTATGTGTGTGAGCATAGATTTAATGTATTTAGTACTATATGAATATAATGTATTTAGTACTATATAGATATAATGTATTTAGTACTATATGAATATAATGTATCTAGTACTATATGAATATAATGTATTAAGCACTATAAAAGTGGTATGTGTAGGGTGTTTTTGAAGTTTATAGGATGTGAGTGTTGGTTGTTATTTAAGTAGGTGAATTATTTTTGGTTGTTCGTGAATGAAATTGTGAAAATTTTAATACTGACATAGTATACAAAATTAAATTGTTAAAAAATTAATTTTTTTTATGATTCAGGAAGTAGTTTAATGAGAATGTCAGCTTTGGGTGTTGATGGTAGGGCGTGTTGTCCTTTTCTTGATGTGTCCTAGGAATGGTGTTTACCTTCATTGTTGGCTTACAAAGCCAGTATTTTTGTTAAATTACTTGGACTGTTTATTTTGGTTTTAGTATGAAGTTTTCTAATAAGCCTGCTATAGGTATTAGGATGAGGATAAGTAGGAAGTATGTGGTGGATGCTACTTGGCCGATGATGATGTAAGGTTGTTCTGCTGGTTGGCTTCCGATTCAGGTGAGTACAAGTAGATTAGTTACTAGTATTCAGAATAGAGTTTGTGAAATTGGTCGGAATGTTAGGCTGCTTTGTTTAGATGTGTGGAGGAGTGGCATTATAAATAGGATTAAGATGGATGCTAGTAGAGCTAGGACTCCTCCTAGTTTGTTGGGGATTGATCGTAGGATTGCATATGCAAATAGAAAGTATCATTCTGGCTTGATGTGTTGTGGTGTGTTGAGAGGATTTGCTGGGGAGAAGTTGTCAGGGTCGCTTAGTATGTCTGGTGAAAGAAGGGTAAGTATTAGTAGGATTAGTAGTATTAGTATAATGCCTATTGTGTCTTTGGTGGTAAAGTAGGGGTGAAATGGGATTTTGTCAGGGTTGGGGTTAATTCCTAGGGGGTTGTTTGATCCTGTTTCATGGAGGAATAGGAGGTGTACTATGGTTAAGGCTATAATGATGAATGGTAAAATAAAGTGTAGGGTGAAGAATCGGGTTAAAGTGGCTTTGTCTACGGAGAAGCCTCCTCAGATTCATTCTACTAGTGTGCTGCCAATGTATGGGATGGCGGATAGTAGATTGGTAATTACTGTCGCCCCTCAAAATGATATTTGTCCTCATGGGAGTACATATCCTATGAAAGCAGTTATTATAGTTATTAGTAGTAGAATTACTCCGATATTTCATGTGCTTTTATATAGGTATGAGCCATAATAAATTCCTCGGCCGATGTGGAGATAAAGGCATATGAAGAAGATTGATGCTCCGTTAGCATGTAGGTTGCGGATAAGTCAGCCATAGTTTACTTCTCGGCAGATGTGGGCTACTGATGAGAAGGCGGTTGAGGTGTCTGGGGTGTAGTGTATGGCTAAGAAAAGACCTGTGATGATTTGAATTATTAGGCATATGCCTAGTAGGGATCCAAAGTTTCATCAGGTAGAGATGTTGGATGGGGTTGGAAGGTCAATGAAAGTCTTGTTGATGATTTTTATGAGTAGATATGTTTTACGTGGGTTGGTCATTAGTTTTTGTAGTTGAAATACAACAATGGTTTTTCATTCCATAGGTTATGGTTAAAGTCCATACTGAAATGATGGATATAGTAATGATAGTCTATTTGTTCTCTTTCTTGTTGGTTATTAGTTTTGTGGCTTTTGCTTCTAAGCCTTCTCCTGTATATGGTGGTTTGAGTTTAGTAGTTAGTGGTGGCTTGGGGTGTGCTATTGTTGTGAGTTTGGGAAGTACTTTTTTGGGTTTAATTATGTTTTTAGTTTATCTTGGGGGTATGTTAGTAGTTTTTGGTTATACTGCTGCTATATCTACGGAGGAGTATCCTGAGAGTTGGGTAAGTAATACAGTGGCTTTAGGTATATTATTTTTTGTTTTATTGCTTAAGTTAATTTGGTATTTTGTGTTGGATAAAGTTGAGGTTGCTACTGTTATTGGATTATTTGATGTTGTTAGTAATTCTTATGTAAGTCAGGATTGTGGTGGTGTTTCTTTGTTGTATGGGTGTGGGGGGTGAATTTTAATGTTTTTGGGTTGAATTTTGTTTATAACTATTTGTGTAGTGTTAGAGATTGTTCGTGGTTGTGATTAGGTAGCTAGGATTATTATTATTGGAATAGAAATGATGAATGATAGGAAGTATGTTTTGATTAAACCTTTTTGAGTGGAGGAGATATATGAGGATATAGTGGTGTGGATATTTATTTGATTTTTAGGTCCAATTTTTTCATACCAGTTTAGATCTATTAATATGGTGGCAATGTATTGGCTTATTTGTAGGCTTGCTAGAGGTAGTAGTCGGTGGAGTAAGTGTGTGAAATATCCTTGTATGATTGAGAAGTTGTATGCGTGTTTTAGTGGTGGAGTTGGTAGTTTATTAGTTAGTGAATTTAACTCTATAGCAATTAATAATCCTGTAATTGTTACTAAGAGGGTTGATATTTTTAGTATTGGTGGTATTGTTGTTGGATTTATGTAAGTAGTAGGAATATTTATTGTTAGTAAATATCCAGTAAAGATACTTCCTAAGGTTAGGCGTAGGATTGGGTTTTTGAGGTTTGGGTGGTTTTCATTGATTGTTAATAGAGGGATAAATCGTGGTTGATTTAGTAGTGTGAAATAAATTATTCGTAGGCTATATATAGCTGTTAAAGTGGTGGTGATTAGGGTGGTTGTTAGGGCTCATGAGTTAATATAGGATATGTTTATTGTTTCAATGATGGGATCTTTGGAGTAGAAGCCTGTTAGGAATGGGGTTCCAATGAGGGCTAAGCTGCTTGTTATGAGGGCTGATGAAGTAATTGGTAAGATGTTTAATAGGCCTCCTATTTTTCGAATATCTTGTTCGTTGTTTAAGTTGTGGATGATTGAGCCGGAGCATAGGAATAGTGTGGCTTTGAAGAAGGCGTGGGTACATATATGTAGAAATGCTAGGTGGGGTTGGTTAAGTCCTATAGTTACTATTATTAGTCCTAGTTGGCTGGATGTTGAGAATGCTACAATTTTTTTGATGTCATTTTGTGTGGTAGCACATATTGCGGTAAATAGTGATGTTATGGCTCCTGTACATAGAATAATAGTTAGGATAGTGTTGTTGTCTTTTATTATAGGGTAGAAGCGGATTAAGAGGAATACTCCTGCTACAACTATAGTGCTTGAGTGAAGGAGGGCTGATACTGGTGTGGGTCCTTCTATAGCGGAGGGGAGTCAAGGGTGTAGGCCGAATTGGGCTGATTTTCCTATTGCAGCGATGACTAGTCCTAGTAGGGCTAGGGTGTTTATTTTAGTCATGAAGATGTGTTGTAGGTCTCATGAGCCAGTGTTGGTTATTAGTCATACTATGGTAAGTATGAGGCCTATGTCTCCGATACGGTTGTAGAGGATTGCTTGTAAGGCTGCTGTGTTAGCGTCAGATCGGCCGTGCCATCATCCGATCAATATGAATGATATAATGCCTACTCCTTCTCATCCAATGAACAGTTGGAATAGGTTGTTAGCGGTAATTAGGATTATTATGGTTAGTAGGAATATGACTAGGTATTTAAAGAATTGGTGAATATTAGGATCTGAGTTTATGTATCATTGTGAAAATTCTAGGATAGATCAGGTTACGTAAAGGGCGATAGGAATAAAAATAATAGAGAAGTAATCTAGTTTGAAACTTATAGTTAAGTTGAATGAATTAATTGAGAATCATTTTCAGTTAGTAATAATAGATTCTTGTCCTGTGTGGATAAATGATAATAGTGGGGGAAGGCTAATGAGGAAAGCATATTTTACGGCTATTTTGTAGTATATTGGAAGTTTAGTGGTTTTATGTGGGAAAATGAGGTTAATGATTAAAGGGGTGGTTAGGGTTGTAATAGATAGGAGAGTTATAGTATTGAGTATATTGTTAATTACTTTTATTTGGAATTGCACCAAAGTTTTTGGTTCCTAAGACCAGTGGATAACTAATAATCCTTTAAAAGTAAGAAAGCCATGTTTGTTAGGTATGGTATTAAGAATTAGCAGTTCTTAGATCTTTCTTGGCATGTAAGGGGGTTTGAACTCCTATATTTAGATTCACGATCTAATGTTTTTGTTAAACTATATTTGCAGTATGTTAGTCCTAGGATGAATTTAGGGTTTAGTGAGATGGTTAGTAGTGGGATTAAGTGAAGAATTATTAAGGTGTGTTCTCGTGTGGAGGTTGGTTTAATAGTTTGTGTGTGGTATGTGGGTTTTCCTCGTTGTGTGGTTGTTAATATGTGAAGTGAGTAAAGTGCTGTAATGATGGTGTTAGTGCCTAGTAAAATGATGGAAAAATTTGATCAAGAGAAGGATGAGGTGAATACCAGTAGTTCGCCTAAGAAATTGATGGATGGTGGGATAGCTAGATTAGCTAGGATGGCTAAGATTCATCAGGTGCATGTTAATGGGAGAATGGTTTGTAATCCTCGAGCTAAGATTATAATTCGACTGTTGATGCGTTCATAGTTTGTGTTGGCTAGACAAAATAGTATGGAAGATGTTAGACCATGGGCGATTATTAGGGCTGTAGCACCTATGAAGCTTAGTGGTGATTGTATAAGAGTAGCGATGATTACTAGAGCTATGTGGCTGATTGAGGAGTAGGCGATTAGAGATTTTAGGTCTGTTTGGCGTAAGCAGATGAAGCTTGTTATGACTATTCCTCATAGTGATAGGATAATGAATGGGTAGTAAAGGTTTGTGGTTAGGGGTTGGGTAAAGACTGTTATTCGTATAATTCCATAGCCTCCTAATTTTAGTAGAATAGCTGCTAGTACTATTGATCCTGCGATTGGTGCTTCTACGTGTGCTTTTGGCAGTCATAGGTGTAGGCCGTATAGAGGTATTTTAACTATGAATGCGGTTATACATGCGTATCATAGGATTGAATTAGAGTAAGAAGGTTTTAGGGTGGTTGATATAATAGTTATGGCTAGAATATGTAATGATCCTAGTTTGTTATATAAGAATAGTAGGGCAATTAAGAGGGAATTGATCCTGTTAGGGTATAAAATAGAAGGTAAAGTCCAGCGTTTAGTCGTTCATTTTGGTTACCTCATCGTGTAATAATAATTAGGGTGGGGATAAGGGTTGTTTCGAATATGATATAGAATATTATGATGTGTCGGGATAAGGGGTTGGTTTCGAATATGATATAGAATATTATGAGTTCTGATGCTGATAAAGCTGTAATTAGTGATAGTTGTAGAATAATTAGTGTGGTCAGGTAAGCTTTTTTTCGGTTTATGCTTTCTTTGTTTAGGTGATTTTGACTTGCTATTATTATTAGGGGAAGTAGTCAGCATGATAGGACTAGTAAGGGGCTAGATAATGAGTCTGTATAAAATAGGTTATTATGGTTTGTGCCTAGGTCTGAGTCTTGATATAGAAGTGTAATGCTGAAGGTTCCAATTAATAGGCTGTATGATGTGAGGTTGGTTCATAGTCATAGGTTTTTGGATAGTCAGGTAAGTGGGATTAATATGAATGTTGGTATAAGGATTTTTAGCATTGTAGGAGATTTAGGTTTTGCACATAGTCGTTACCATAGTTGTTAGATATTTTTACTAATAATGCTAATCCTACAGCTGCTTCACATGCTGAGATTACTAGTAGGATTAGTGGTGCTATTGATAAGGAGAATATGTGGAAGTGGGAAATTAGGAGGGATAATATAATATATAGTGATAGTATTATACCTTCTAAGCATAGTAGAGTTGATATTAGGTGGGATCGATATATTAGGACTCCTGCTAGGGCTAGTAAAAAGGCTGTTATTAGGTTTAAGTTGATTGAGGTCATAAGGTATTCATGGGTTTAAGCCATGATTTATTGAGTCGAAATCAATTATCTTGTTTAGATTAAAAACCTATTCAGTTCATTCTAGGCCTTTTTGTGATCATTCATAGGCCAGTCCAGCTGTTAATAGTAGGATTAGGCAGTAAGATAGGACTAATGTTATATTAGGATGGGGAAGTTGTAGGGCTCAGGGTAGTGATAGTAGTAGGGCAATTTCTAGGTCAAATAGCAGAAATGTAATTGCTACTAAGAAAAATTTTAGTGAAAATGGTAGGCGTGCTGAGCCTAGTGGATCAAATCCGCATTCGTATGGACTAGATTTTTCTAGGTATAGGTAGAGTTGTGGGAGTCAGAAAGCAATTAGAATGATGATGGTGGATAATATGAAATTAACGATTAAAGTGATTAGGAGGTTGATTATTTTTCTCTGGTTTTAACCAGAACTTAGTGATTGGAAATCAGTAGTACTAATTATACTAGAAAAATATGATCCTCATCAATAGATTGATACATATAGGAAAAGTCATACTACATCTACGAAGTGTCAGTATCATGCGGCTGCTTCAAAGCCAAGATGGTGTGTTGTTGTGAAGTGATATTTAAGTTGTCGTATTAGGCATACGGTTAAGAATGTTGAGCCAATGATTACGTGTAGTCCGTGAAATCCTGTAGATATAAAAAAGGTGGAGCCATAAATTCCGTCTGATATAGTAAAAGAGGCTTCGTAATATTCTATAGCTTGTAATATAGTAAAATATAATCCTAGTAGAATTGTGATTGATAGTGCTTGGATTGTGTGGTTGCGATGGCCTTCTATTAAGCTGTGATGTGCTCATGTGATTGATACTCCTGATGCTAGTAGGATGGATGTATTTAGTAGAGGAATTTCAAATGGGTCGAGTGGGTGAATTCCTGTAGGGGGTCAACAGCTACCAATTTCAGGGGTTGGGGCTAGGCTTGAATGGTAGAAAGCTCAGAAAAATCCTAGGAAGAAGAATGCTTCTGATAGGAGAAATAGGATTATTCCGTATCGTAGGTTTTTTTGTACTACAGGGGTGTGATGTCCTTGGAATGTTCCTTCTCGGATAATGTCACGTCATCATTGATATATTGTGAGTAGTATGCATGTGAGGCCTGTTATGAGTAGCAGTAGTGAATTGGAGTGAAATCATATAGTAAGGCCTGATGTAAGTAAAAGTGCGGATAGGGCTCCTGTTAATGGTCATGGACTTGGGTTTACTATGTGGTAAGCATGTGTTTGGTGAGTCATTAGGAGTTATTATGTAAGTATAGGCTTACTAGGAGGGTGAAAACGTAAGCTTGGATAAGGGCTACGGTTAGTTCCAGGATTATTAGTATAAGGAAAATGATAAATGTCATGGTTGATGCAATTATGTTAATGGATAGAAGAGCTAGTGTTGCGGAAGTAATGAGGTGGATGAGTAAATGGCCTGCAGTAATGTTAGCTGTTAGTCGTACTGCTAGAGCTAGTGGTTGAATCAATAGGCTAATAGTTTCAATGATGATAAGTATAGGGATTAGAGGGGTTGGTGTTCCTTGTGGTAGTAAATGGGCTAAAGATGTTTTTGGTTTATTTCGTAATCCTATAATTACTGTAGCTATTCATAAGGGGATGGCCATACTGATATTTATTGAAAGTTGAGTAGTTGGTGTGAAGGAATATGGAAGAAGGCCTAGTAAGTTTGTTGATGAAATGAATAGGATCAATGATATTAGTATGAGAGTTCAGGTTTGGCCTTGTTTGTTATGTAGTAATATTATTTGTTTAGTAATTAGTCGGATTAATCAAATTTGTAGTGTTTGGATTCGGTTAGAAAATAAGTGTTTTGGGGTTGAAAGGATAAGACAGGGAAGTATAATGATTATTGGTAATATGGTGGTGTCTATAATTGTGGGGGTAATGAATTGGGTAAATAGATTTTTGTTCATTTTTTGTTTCAGGGTAATTGGGTTTTTGTTGGTATTTTTTTTTCATTTTTTGGGGTTATGGAGGTTATAGTTTGGTTAATCATTTTTAGTTGGTATATGCAAAAAAATGTTAATATTGTAAGGGTAATGGTTAGAGGTCATATTGATATATTTAGTTGTGGCATGTGTTTTGAGGGAAGTGTGGGTCCTTATAATACTTATAGTATTAGTATGGTTTCTCAAGATGATAGTATTGTGGAAGATCATTTTTCGAAATAATTTAGTGTAGTTATTTCAAGTACAATTGGTATGAAACTATGGTTTGAACCACAAATTTCTGAGCATTGTCCATAAAATACTCCTGGACGAGTGGATGTAAGAGTAATTTGATTTAATCGGCCTGGGATGGCATCTGCTTTTACTCCTAAGGATGGAAGGGTTCAAGCGTGGAGTACATCTTCAGATGAGATTAGTACTCGGATTGGAAGATCTATTGGTAGTACTATTCGATTATCTGTTTCTAGTAGTCGAAATTGGCCTGGGGATAGATCTTGGGTTGGGATTATATATGAGTCAAATGTTAGATCTTCATAGTCAGTATATTCATAGCTTCAATATCATTGGTGGCCAATGGCTTTTACTGTTAGGTAGGGGTTATGGATTTCGTCTATTATGTATAGAATTCGTAAGGATGGTAATGCAATAAATACTAGGATTACAGCGGGAATAATGGTTCATATGGTTTCTACTTCTTGGGCATTAATAGTGTTTGTGTGGGTAAGTTTTGTGGTTAGTATAAGTATAATTGTATATAAGATTAGTGAGCTAATGAGGAATACGATTATTAATGTATGATCATGAAAGTATACTAGTTCTTCTATAATAGGGGATGCAGCATCTTGGAAGCCTAGTTGTATAGGGTAAGGCATGTAAGATATATAAGATTAAAACTTATAATTTAACCATGGCAAGGTTATGTAATTGTTATTACTAATATCTTATGAGAAAGTTATAGAGGTTATAGGGTTGACTTGAAATCAACTTTGGGAGGTTCAATTCCTTCCTTTCTTGTAGTTAAGTTTTGATAAATGCTGGTTGTTCAAATGTATGATAAGGTGGTGGACAGCCGTGTAATCATTCAATGTTTGTGGTAGTTAGTTCTAGAGTAGATACTTCACGTTTAGATGCAAATGCTTCTCAAATAATAAAGATTATTAATATTACAGCTGTGAGTGAAATAATAGAACCTATTGATGATAAAATGTTTCATAGTGTATAGGCATCTGGGTAATCTGAGTATCGTCGTGGTATTCCAGAAAGACCTAGGAAGTGTTGAGGAAAGAATGTTAGGTTAACTCCAATAAATATTACGGTGAAGTGAATTTTAGTTCATGTATTATTGAGTGTATATCCAGTGAATAGAGGGAATCAATGAACAAGCCCGCCTATAATGGCAAATACAGCGCCTATAGATAATACAATGAGCTACTACATAATAGGTGTCGTGTAAAACGATGTCTAATGATGAGTTAGCTAAGACAATTCCTGTTAGGCCTCCAATTGTAAAAAGGAAGATGAATCCAATGGCTCATAGCATTGCGGGTGATCATTTGATATTTCCTCCATGAAGAGTGGCTAATCAACTAAAGACTTTAATTCCTGTGGGAATAGCAATGATTATAGTAGCTGAGGTGAAGTAGGCTCGGGTATCTACATCTAGTCCTACTGTAAATATGTGATGGGCTCATACGATAAATCCTAGGAATCCAATAGATATTATTGCTCAGACTATACCTATATAGCCGAATGGTTCTTTTTTTCCTGAATAGAAGGTTACAATGTGTGAGATTATGCCAAACCCAGGTAAGATTAAGATGTAAACTTCTGGGTGACCAAAAAATCAGAATAGGTGTTGGTATAAAATAGGATCGCCTCCGCCAGTTGGGTCAAAAAAAGTTGTATTTAAGTTGCGGTCAGTCAATAGTATAGTAATTCCTGCTGCTAAGATTGGAAGAGATAGGAGAAGTAGTACTGCTGTGATTATTACTGATCAAACAAATAATGGGATTTGATATTGAGATAAGGCTGGTGGTTTTATGTTAATAATTGTAGTGATAAAGTTGATAGCACCTAGGATAGAGGAAATACCTGCAAGATGTAGGGAGAAAATTGCTAAGTCTACTGATGCCCCGGCATGGGCTAGATTGCTGGCTAGTGGGGGTATACTGTCCATCCAGTTCCTGCACCAGCTTCTACTGTGGAAGATGCTAGTAGTAATAGAAAAGATGGTGGAAGTAGTCAGAAGCTTATATTGTTTATTCGTGGAAATGCTATATCAGGGGCGCCGATTATTAGTGGTACTAGTCAGTTACCAAAGCCACCAATTATAATGGGTATAACTATAAAGAAAATTATTACGAAAGCATGGGCAGTTACAATAACGTTATAGATTTGGTCATCTTCAATTAAAGCTCCTGGTTGGCCAAGTTCCATGCGGATTAACAGGCTGAGGGCCGTACCTACTATTCCAGCTCAGGCGCCAAATAGTATATATATGGTACCAATATCTTTGTGATTGGTTGAGAATAGTCAGCGATTAATGAACATAGGTAAAATGGCTGAGGTAAGCATTGAATTGTAAATTCAAAGACAGAGATATAATCTCTTTTTACCATTAAGTTGAAGCCAATATTTGGTGCTTAGTTGTTAACTAAGAGTTAGTGGGATAAACACCCTCCAATTTAGTGGATAAGCTATATGTAGATCCCCGGGGCCTCACGCCTTTTCTTTTCCCTATAAAGGCGTGAGGTTAGTAGAGTGTGATAAAGGTTAGGTGCTTAGACACCTGCTTAAGGCTTTGAAGGCCTTTGGTCTGGTTTGAGCCTAAACCTTTATGTTGGCTTTGTAGTATAAATTACGTTGAATTGCAAGTTCAGGGAAGTAGTCAAGTGGCTACCGAAGCTTGTATTGTAAAGAATTTAGCTTAATTAAAGTGTCCTATTTGCGTTTGGATGATGCAAGGTAAAGACTTGTAGTTCTTATTTGGAATAGAGTTAGGCATAGTGGTGTTAGGGGCAGAAGTATGGAGGAGATGACTGTGAGTGGTGGAATTATTGTGGTTTTTTTTGTTTGTGCATATATTCATTGTAATTTTGAGTTGTTGGTTGTTGGGAATATTGTTAGGGTGGATGTATAAATGATTCGTATATAGAAGAATAGGTTAAGTAATGTTGATATTGCTATTAGTGTAGCTGTTGCGATGTTATTATTGTTTACAAGTTCTTGTAAGATGAGTCATTTTGGTATAAATCCTGTTAGTGGTGGAAGGCTTCCTAGTGATATTAGGGTAATTATGATAATTATGGTTATTGGGGTGGATTTGTTTCATAGATTGGCTAGTGATTTGATTTTAGTTACTTGTGCTAAGTTTAGGGTTAAGAAGATTGTTGTTGTGATGATAATATAGATAAATAGGTTTAGTAAGGCTAAGTTTGGGTTAATGGGTATGATGATGATTGTTCATCCTATATGAGAAATGGATGAGTATGCTAGGATTTTTCGAAGGTGTGTTTGGTTTAGTCCTCCTCATCCTCCTGTTAGTGTGGATAGAATGGCTAGGGTAGTTAAGATTTTTATGTTTAGTGATGGTGAGATTTGATATATGATTGATACAGGGGCTACTTTTTGTCAGGTTAATAAGATTATGCCGGATAAGAGTGGAATTCCTTGTGTTACTTCGGGTACTCAGAAGTGGAAGGGTGCTAGTCCTAGTTTGATAGCAAGGGTTAGTGTTATTAGGATTGAGGCTGTATTGTTGGATATTTGGGTTAGGGTTCATTGGTTTGTTGCTCAGGCATTTTGGATGATGGCAAATATTATTATTATTGATGCAGTGGCTTGTGTTAGGAAGTATTTGATGGCAGATTCGGTGGATCGTGAGTGGTTTGGATATGTTATTAGGGGAATTATTGCTAGTGTATTAATTTCTAGTCCCATTCATGCTGTAAGTCAGTGATTGCTTGCTAGTGTGAGTGTAGTTCCTAGTAGTAGACTGGTACAGGTTAATAATAGTATATATGGGGACATTAGTATGGGAGGGGTGTGTACCAACATTTTCGGGGTATGGGCCCGATAGCTTGATTAGCTGACCTTACTAGAATATGGTGTAAAGGAAGCACTGGGAATTTTGAGTTCTTTGATGTGGGTTCGATTCCTGCTGTTCTAGAAATAAGGGGATTTAAACCCCTATTATTTATCCTATCAAGATAATTCTTTTGTCAGACATATTTCTTAAATTTGAGGGGGAATGCATGATAGGGCGATTGGGATGGAGATATATCATAGGCAGAAGGCTAATGTTAGGGGTAAGAAGTTTTTTCATAGTAGGTGTATTAGTTGATCATATCGGAATCGGGGGCAAGATGCTCGGATTCATAAGAATAGAAATGTTAGTATTAGTGTTTTAAGTGTAAATGAAAGTGTGTTGATGTGGGTAAAGTTGTGGTTGA
The DNA here is from genome assembly GCF_003287225.1 of Phascolarctos cinereus. Classification (NCBI taxonomy): domain Eukaryota; kingdom Metazoa; phylum Chordata; class Mammalia; order Diprotodontia; family Phascolarctidae; genus Phascolarctos; species Phascolarctos cinereus. Next base: position 4,063 of record NW_027556188.1, on the reverse strand, counting down.
TTGGTGAACCTAGGAATAAGATTGTGGTTATGGCATTTATGGCTAGAATATTAGTGTATTCAGCTAGGAAAAATATGGCGAATGGGCCGGCTGAGTATTCTACGTTGAAACCTGATACTAGTTCTGATTCTCCCTCAGTTAAGTCGAATGGGGTTCGATTTGTTTCGGCTAGTGTTGAGATGAATCATATTATGGCTAAAGGTCATGTTGATACTAGTAGTCATATGTTTTCTTGTGTAATGGCTAGGTTTTTTAGGGTATATGATCCATTGATTAACGTGATTGATAGGAGGATTATGGCTAGTGTGACTTCGTATGAGATTGTTTGTGCTACTGCTCGTAGGGCTCCGATTAGGGCGTATTTTGAGTTTGATGCTCATCCAGATCATAAGATTGGATATACTGATAGCCCGGATAGGGTGAGGATGAATAGTACTCCTAGGTTTAAGTCAATGAGGGCATGGGGTATAGGAAGGGGTACTCAGATTGTTAGGGCTAAGGTCAGGGCTATGATGGGGGCAGTGATGAATATTAGGGTTGATGATGTTGCAGGCCGTGAGGGTTCTTTTGTAAATAGTTTTACAGCGTCTGCTACTGGTTGTAGTAGGCCATATGGTCCGACGATGTTTGGGCCTTTTCGAAGTTGTATATAACCTAGGACTTTCCGTTCTACTAATGTTAGGAAAGCAACTGCTAGTAGGATGGGGAAGGTGTAGAGTAGAATATTAATAGTAAGCATGTATTAAGGAGAGGAGTTGAACCTCTGGTTATAAAGGTTTAAGTTTTATGCAATTACCTGCTCTGCCACCTTAATAGCTCTGTCTCTAGAGAATAAAATTATTGAGTTATGGTATTGAGATGGTTTCATACCTTATCTCTGAGGCTTGTCTGTTAATATTAGCCTTATTTCTCTTGTCCTTTCGTACTGGGAGTAATGAATATACAGATAGAAACCGACCTGGATTGCTCCGGTCTGAACTCAGATCACGTAGGACTTTAATCGTTGAACAAACGAACCATTAATAGCGGCTGCACCATTTGGATGTCCTGATCCAACATCGAGGTCGTAAACCCTGATTGTCGATATGGTCTCTTTAATAGGATTGCGCTGTTATCCCTGGGGTAACTTGTTCCGTTGATCAAAATATGGGTCAATTACTGATGTTGTCATACTTAGGTATGTTAATCTGGGTTTAGTCATTCGGAGGTTATTTTGTTCTCCGAGGTCACCCCAACCAAAGATTATAACTTAGTATATAGTGTTGTTATGCCATTAGGGTAGTATTAAGATTGGGTTAAGTTATTAATCTTAAGCTCCACAGGGTCTTCTCGTCTTGTAGTATTATTCCCGCCTCTGCACGGGAAGGTCAATTTCACTGATTGGGAATAGGAGACAGTTAGGCCCTCGTGATGCCATTCATACAAGTCCCTATTTAGAGGACAGGTGATTATGCTACCTTTGCACGGTCAGTATACCGCGGCCGTTAAAGTTTAACTCACTGGGCAGGCGTTGCCTCTAATATTTGTTATGCTAGAGGTGATGTTTTTGGTAAACAGGCGGGGTTATATGTACTTGCCGAGTTCCTTTTATTCCTTTTAATCTTTCCCTTGGGTTGCACTCCTGTGTTGGGTTGACAATATGGTTAATAGCTTTCTAGTCGTTTAGTTATGTTTATTAGTTTGTTAATTGTTAGTGGTTATTCCGTTTCTAATGTAGGCTTGTGCAGGGAGAAATGTTTCTTGTTACTAATTTTAGCATTATAGCTTCTATATATTTATAGAATTATCCAATTTAGAGATAGGGATTTTGATTATATTTTAGGGATTAAAATGATATTGTGTATTTGAGCTTTAACGCTTTCTTAATTGGTGGCTGCTTTTAAGCCAACTATGAGTTGTATATGGTTCATTATCCTCTATGGAAGTTTGTTTACTGGATCTAAAGAGTTGTCCCCCTTTAGATTAGCTTTTAAATTTAAATTATGTTTATGATTACTTTGGTTAAATTTAAAGTTGAACTTATATTCGTGTTTTGGATAACCAGCTATCCTCAAGTTCGATAGGCTTTTCACCTCTACTATAAGATCTTCTCACTATTTTGCTACATAGACGAGTTGGCTCTAGTTGCTGTCTTGTAGTAGCTCACTTGATTTCGGGAGGACGGGCATAGTTCTTTTTGTCCGAGTTGACTAGCTAAACCATTATGCAAAAGGTAGAAGGTTGAATCTTTGCTTTGTGGTGCTTATAATCTTATCTTTCAGGTTTCCCTTGCGGTACTATCATTAATGCGCCTTTTTATCTGTTCTATCTCCTATACTAGGATGAATTGAATGTTTTGGTAGAAATTTAATATAGTTGTATTAGTTAGTGGATGGGCTTATATTGGCTCAAAATGGTCAGGGTAAGCTGAAGTCTTTTAGGTGTAGGCTAAATGCTTTTGTTTAAGCTACATTTTGATGATCCAAGTGCACCTTCCGGTACACTTACCATGTTACGACTTTTCTCTTCTTTATTTATTTATTTTATTAGTTATTTGGTTTGTTTATGTTGAAGAGAGTGACGGGCGGTGTGTACGCGTCCTATTGCCTGTTTCAATTAAGCTCTCTATTCTTAATTTACTGCTAAATCCTCCTTCGTATATCTTAGGTTTCATAAGATAGTCCGTAATTTTCTATGTTAGAAAATGTAGCCCATCACTTTCCTCTTCATATGCTACACCTTGACCTAACGTTTTTATGGTTGATGATTTTGCTTACTTTTGGTCCCTATTGGGGTAGGCTGACGATGGCGGTATATAGGCTGTATTGGCAAGAAGAGGTGGGGTGTATCGGGGTTCATCGGTTATAGGACAGGCTCCTCTAGATGGGCTTAGGACACCGTCAAGTCCTTTGAGTTTTAAGCGCTGGCTAGTAGTTCTCTGGCGAATAGTTTCGTTATTAAACTATCTAAGTTTACGGCTAAAGCATAATGGGGTATCTAATCCCAGTTTGAGTCTTAGCTGTCGTGTTTTGGTCAGTATTAAGGCCACTTTGGTTGCATTTTTTAATGTTAGCTATAGCGTATTACAGCATGATTGAGTTTTAGCCTTATTTTGGTTGTTGGATTGTACACGCTTTACGCCGACATCTGTTAGTTTGGGTCAATCGTATGGCCGCGGTGGCTGGCACGAAATTTACCGGCCCTAGATAATTATAATTTAGTCAAACTTTCGTTTATAGCTTAATGTTAATCACTGCTGTGTCCCGTGGGGTGTGGTTGGACAAGACGTTATGGGCTACTTTGTAGTGAACCTGATGTCTGCTCCTGCTAAATTGTGTATAAATTTTGGGGGCATTCTCACTGGGTTGCGGAAACTTGCATGTGTAAGTTTAATTAAAACTAACAGTAAGGCTAGGATCAAACCTTTATGTTATTGGGACTTTTTATGGTCCATCTGAGCATTTTCAATGCTTTGCTTTATAAATAAGCTACATTAACAGGGATAAATAGATTTTTTCTTCCGAAAGTTGAATTTGTATACTATGTCAGTATTAAAGTTTTATCGGAATTGAACATAAAAATAAAAAAATTTAATTATGAAAATTCATACAATTTTGTTAATGCCTGGGTTTTCATATTATTGATATAATGGTTCTGTGTTTTAGTAGTATCTTAATAATATTTAATATTTCTTTAATACTTTAATACTTTAATACTTTAATACTTTTTAATACTTTAATACTTTAATACTTTTTAATACTTTAATACTTTTAATACTTTAATACTTTAATACTTTAATACTTTAATACTTTATAATACTTTAATACTTTAATACTTTAATACTTTAATACTTTAATACTTTAATACTTTAATACTTTTAATACTTTATAATACTTTATAATACTTTATAATACTTTTATAAGGGTATTGTTCTTATTATTAAGTGTTGTGTCCCGCTACTTCGTGAGTGTAATGCTCTGCTAAAAGTTTTATCGTCCGGTTTTGGGGTTTGACGGAAAGGATAATTTTTGGTAAGGGGGTGGGGTTTAATGAATATAAGTCTAATCTTTTATTTATTATAAAT
>NW_027556187.1:0-18166 GCF_003287225.1 Phascolarctos cinereus | reverse complement strand
TCCCGTCTATCGCTGATGTTCTAAGATTCTGTGGAAAGGAAATGATGTGGACACTGTTCCCAAACTGGCCCCGTGGTCCCTGCATAGCCTAGGGCTCGCCCTAAGCCTTTCTTCTCTCTGGCCTTCAGTGTCCTCCTCTATAAAATGGTCCCCACAAAGCCAGTGCAAGCTAAGGACACAGGTTGTTTGGAGGGTCCTGGCTTAGAAGTTTCCAGTCTCATTAGTTTGTGTTCCCAGAGTTTCCAGCCTTCTATTTAGCAGGGCAGCCTCCTGTTCCCACCAGGCCTGGTGGCTAGCAGACGTCAAACCTGCCTGAGTGGGCTGCCTCTGTCAGCTCCTCAGGTACAAGCGAGATCCAGCACAGAGTGCATTCCACTTGATGAATTAAGATGTAAGGAAGGCAGAGCAAGCGGAGGATCGTTCAGTCCAAAGTCAAGCACTCATTTTCTGACTGATCCACAGTTCTGAATTTTTCCACTCACTCTCCCCTTCCCCCCATTGTTTATTTGAAACATCATGTACCTTCCTAAATGATGAAGCCACCGGATGTGTTGGGAGGGAGCAGAGAAACCGAGTGAGCTAATCATTCTCACGTGCTTCCTGACGGCTGCAGTCTCCTAGCTGCTGGGGTCCTTTCAGGTGTGGGAGTGTGTGTAGGAGGAGGACAGGGGAGTTCAGGCTGGAGCAAACTTTCCTTTCTGCTGGCCAGTCTAGAGTGGCCTGTGTCCTCCTTAGGGTCAGCTGCCCATCGGGAAGCAACGTGACATTGTTAAAAGAACCAGAAGACTTGGCTTTGAAGGCCAAATCTCTTGTTTTCTCCCTGTTTGCTTCTTTCGTCTGAGTTTTGACTTCTTCCTCTATGGAATGGGGAGGAGAGAGGCTTAACAGATTATACCAGCCTCTCAGGGTTTGGGGGGATGCTCTTGGGAAGCGGTGTCATTTCCTGGCCAGGTGACTCTGGGCAAGTCCCTGCTCTGACATGGGCCTCAGTTTCCCCATTGAGAAGGTGAGAAGGACCAAGTTTTCCATAGTGGCCAGAAGAGAGCACAGGAGGTGGAATCCACTGGGCTAGGGAGCCTTTGAGCTGCTCTTGTGTCTTCCAGCCAATCCTTATGGCAGGTGGGAAGCAATACTTTTGGGTTCCCTGAAAATACCAGCCACACAGATTCCTTCTGTGGGGAGGGTGTGCTACTCTGGGATCTCACTGCGATCCTCTCAATCTGATCCATGTGGGCTTCATGGAGGATATGGAGGGGCCCAAGTGAAGGGGCCTTCCAGGGCAGGGATGAGGCAGCTAGATGGGACAGTGGACAGAATATTGAACTTGGAATCAGGAAGACCTGAGTTCAAATGTGGCCACAGACACTTACTAGCTGTGTGACTCTGGACAAGTCACTTAACATTGTTTGCCTCAGTTTCCTCCTCTGTAAAATGAACTGGAGAAGGAAATGGCAAACCACTCCAGTATCTCTGTCAGGAAAACCCCAAGTTGGGTCATAAAGAGTCAGATACAAGTCAACAACAACAACTGTTGTGTGATTTGCCTTTTGGCTAATGCCTGTGATTTTTGCTGCATCTTGGTACTACCCTCATTGTTAGAGGGGGCTGAGGGAAAAGGCAATGGGTGAAAGGCAAATGACAAGAGTTAGGACTAAGCCAATGAAGACACAGATTGAAACAGTGAGAGCCCACCTAGTCCGGCTTACTGACAGATTAGGAAATAAACCCAATAAGGAGAAGGAATTTGCCCAAGATCGTGTGACTAATTAATGACAGGATGGGACTGGGCCTCCCACAGCTCAGGAAGGTGCAAGACTATTGGCAGGTGATAAGGTGAAAGTCGCTATTGATTAGATTCAGCAAATCTCTTGCGAGTGCCCGCTCGGACAAGCCACTGTTCTAGATGTCCTCCAGGAGCTGCCATTGATAGGGTAGATGTGAGATGTACCCAGATGCCAAGTTACAGAAAGGGCACACCAAGAGGTAGAAAGCATGACAATTAAGGAGATGGAGGAGGCAGTACTAAGCCACTTTGGAAAAGGAGGCTAGGGATTTGAACGGGTAGGAGGGAGTATATTCCAGACATTATCCTAGAGGCAATAGGGAGCCCCTAAAGATTTTGGAGCAGGAGACTAACATGTCAGATCTGTGTTTAAGGAAATAATTTATGGAGGGGATGGGCATGAGGCAGGGAAACAAATTAGGAGGCTCTTTATCATGGTGCAAGGGATGATAATGGCCTGAAAGAGGGTGGGAACCATTTTCATGAAAGAGGCTCACATTCAAGAGATGCTGTGGAGGTAGAATGGACGAAACTTGGCCACCAAGTGAATACGGGGAGTGAGGACAACAAGAGTCAAGGCTGACTGAGGCTGTGAACTGAACTGTCCAGCAGGCAGGTGGGGATGATAAGAGCAGCACTCAGGAGACAGGCGGGGGAGTGGCATCCAAGTGGGCAGATCCCCCTCCCCACCCCCTGCCTAGGCACCATGTGTGCAGGCTCTGTTCCTAACTGGCTATGGCTGCTTTGTTCGAATAATCATCTCAGCTTAAGAAGATTCTGTTCTCGTTCAGCTTCCCAGCCTTATCTCTTCATCTCGCCTGTGATGGCTTAATCATCTCCGCAGCAACAAATTGTGACCTCAGCCGAGGCCTAGGCAGCTGGGACAAATGAATGAATAACCAGCACCACCAGTCAAATCACGAATGCTGGCCAGCCTGCCAGTCTTGGAGGGGGGTGGTGAGGCAGGGGAGCCAGGGTGGAAGGTTCACGCAACAGGGACCGAGCTGGCCAAACAGAGGCTGGGCATGACACAGGCATTGGCAAGGATAACATTCATTAGATGTGAGGAGCGAGACCCGTTCCCTTTGGAAGAGTGGGGGGGATGTCGAGGCTGTCCCATCCCATACGTTTGTTAAAAAGAACTGAGACCTGGAGAAGCTAAGTGACTTATTCAAGGCTATACAATTGCCCACTCTGCCCACTCTACTCTTCCTCCCTCTGGCATCACATAGCCCTCTACTGCCAGGACCCAGAACTACAGCTAGAAGGCACAGTGGACAGAGCTCTGGACTTGGAATCAGGAAGCCCTGAGCTCAAACCTCAGACACTTGCTAGCTGGGTGACCCCGGGCAAGTCACCTCACCTCTCTCTGCCTTAATTTCCTTATCTATAAAATAATGATAATACTAGCACCTAATGTCCCAGGGTGCATGTGAAGACCAACTGAGATATTTGTAAAGTGTTTAGCACATAGTAGGTGCTCCATAAATACTTGTGCAATCAAAAGCGAAACTACTGCTGAGGTGGTCTAAGAGCCAAGCACCACACATCACATTGTTCCTATGAGAAAATCAGACTTACAGAAGAGCTTTAGGACCACAGAAATGAGAGCTGATTCTGCAGAGAAGGATACTGAGATACAGAAAGGGAAGGAGACTCATGGAGGCAGATAATCAAAATAGCAGATTTCAGGTCAAGCAGGAGGGAGCAACTCCCACCCCTGAGGAAGATCACAATGCATTTATGATCATTAAAGCCTATGGACTTAACCTGAGGTAAGTGACTTAGAGGGGGCAGCATTTGAACCCGGGTCTCGCTGACTCCAAGCCCAGCACTGTATTATACCACCTCTCCCAAGTCTTTCCTAATACAGGGTTCAGTTGGCTGCATAGTAGAAAGATGACTTTGGAGAGAGAGGGCTGCACACTCAGAGCTGGGCACTGTGAGGGGCCCAGTAAGGAGAGGAACGCTGCTGGAGTTACTCTCCCTGCCACGTATCTGCTCTGAGGCTCAGGGTGGCTGACTGATTTGACAGAGCACCATGGCAGATACTGGACCTATTGGACAGCAGAATAAGGAGGGAACAGAGACGACTCCACGCTTCCCAGCACTTTGAAATGACATTTGTGTTTCCATTGAGTTGGGCAATATTCTTTGACATATCTAAAAATACCTCGGCCTCCGGCTTCTGCTTGAGGCTGCTTTTGCTCATTGACTCAGGATTTTAATGATGGTTTCTGGCTATCTCCCACTATGAAATGAGGAGGTCAGACTAAATGATCTCCAGGGTCCCTTCCAGCTCTGACAAAATAGCACCTGAGTAATTGAGGCCCATGCATCATAAAGAGGTAAAACACATCTGAGTAGAAAATGGTATGAAATGTCACTTGAGAGCTGTGTGGGCTGGAGGATAGGGATGCAGCCCTTTCAACTTCTCCTGGCTACCCTGATCTTTTCTTTTAGCTTGGTTTCACTTGAATACATATGTTGGTAGAGAAAAAGACTTGGTGCAGGGGGAGGATGGGAGGTGAGGGCAGGGTCTAATGGTCAATGTCTTTAAATATCTAAAGTATAGACATAGGGAACAGAGACTAAACTTGGCCCTGCACGGCCCCAGTGGGGACAGAACCAAGATCAGTGGAGCAGTGGGGTGGGGGTGGAGTTGCTGGGGCAATAGAAGGAGAAACCCCTTCATCAACTGAGCTGCCTGATGAGGTAGTCAGTTCCTCATCACCTGAACACTTCAGCTGGACGCTGAATGACCATCCCTGCAAAGGGGACACCTTCAAGCTGTCACTGAAGCTTGATGGTAGGAGACTCCGGCTTAGAATGTGGCTCTGGAAGGTTACACCTTATTCAAAAAAGGTTTGGGAAAAGGGGGATGTGTGGTGTGATGGTGAGCAGCATTGCATACAAAGAAGCAAGAAACTGGAGCAGGGAAGACATGGTTCAGGGAATTTGGGTGAATTCTGATGGAGGAAAAACCAAGCAGTGTTATCCCCCAAATACAGTACACACCACTGGTACAGGAAGGAATTGATGAGGAGTATAGGAAACAGATCATGAGACTGACACTGAAGCCTGATACAGTAGGGATGGGGGACTTCAACTATCTGGAAACCTGCTGGAATGATCTCGCTGACAAAAGTTGAGCAGCTGATCATTTCTTGACTTTCCATAATTATAATTCCATCCTTCAAAAAGTGAAGGAACCGAAAAGGGGAAATTTGATTCTGGAGGTGATTTTTACCAACGAGTAAGAACTGGTTGCTGGGGGAACAAGACTGACTTCAAAAGACTGAGGATGAAGCATACCTCCCACCTCTTGACAGAGACATAATGGACTAGAGATGCAAAAGGAGATATACGTTCTCAAGCATGGCCCATGGGGGATTTATTTGGCTGGACCATACATATCGTTACAAGGGAGAGCTTATGCTTGGAGAGAAGGTGGGAGTGGTAAGTTAGGGGGTAGTGATAGATACATGAAAAAGAGCAATAAAACTTGTTGTTTTTTTTTTTGATTCACAGAAGAAAATAAACATGCAGAAAAACATACAGGCAAATAGGACAGTCTTGTTACTACTTTGTTACATATACGTGTACATGTAAGATATGCATAACAGAAGTTTATAGGTTCTTTTACACACCTTTTCCTTGTTCTTTTTGTGTTCTAAAATATTTGCATTTATTGATTAATTTTACAATGAAAAGAACATTTTTAAAAGGAAATGATGAGAATTTGGGGCAGGGGTCAGTGACCATTGCATCTTAAAGTTGGTCATAGAGAAGAGGAAGGGCAAGAATGGTCTGACACGACCTTAGATTTTGGGACACAGGTTTCCAAGAGTTCAGAGGAAGGATGGTTAGCATACTGAGGTCTAAAATTCTATAGGAAAAGTCAGCCCAGGAAGATGAGAGTCTCAAGAATGAAATTCACAAGATGCAAAGGGAAATGATTCTGATGAGAAAACTGAGTAGAGTTCTCTAAAGAGAATAATGTGGATCAGTGAGGAACTCAGTAGATCTTAAGAAATATGTACATAAGATGCAAGAAAAGGCAGGTGATGAAGTGTGAGGACTAGAGTGAGGCATGGTTCTATATGCCTATCAGGAGAGCTAACGTTCAGGGCAAGTTGAGGCTGTTTTTACGGTTATGTTAGAGAAAAGAAGAATATCAAAATAGGGATAGGATCACTGTTTAGGGAAGATGCCCTCACCTCACCCAGCATACCGCCTCCCATAGCTCCATAGGTGAGTCCAAGGCACCTTGCCCAAGTGAATGACATCATAGGAAACTGAAAAGACCAACAGATGTGATTATCGAGCTACCATGTGTGAAACATCAGAAAGAACGGGAGCGTCAGAGAAGAACTGCAAAAGGGCCAATGTTGTTCTAAGTTTGGGGAGCTTGATTTTAATTCCCAGCAAAATTCTCAGAAGTACTGCTAAGGAGATGGTTGGTGAACATGTGGAAAGAGAAATGGGGGCTCACAAGGTGCCAGACAAGTGTCCTTGTTCATGCTAGACCGCCCCCATTTCCTTTCTTGACAGGGCTATTAAATTGGCAGATCAGGGAAATGCTAGAGAGAGAGTTTCGTTAGGCTTCAGTAAAACAATTGACAGGGGCTCTCATGTTCTTCTCAGGGACTCTCAGGGGTAATGCAGACGAGGACATGTAGACTAGATAATGAGACTACTCTCAGTAGACAACAGAGATGGGGATGTGTGTAAAGTAGGCAAGAGTACAATGAGGTGGATTTGAATGTTTGGACCAGGGGGAAAAATCAGTCATGGCTTAATGTCAACTTGGAAGGAAGCATCTGGTTGCACCTCCAGGGACTCATACTTGGCCCTCTGCTGTCTCACAGCTTTTTAAATGACTTGAATAGCAATATGGATGTGTCCTTGGCCCTCCGTCTATTCAAAGGTAGGAGAGAAGATGGAGATGCCCAGTGTCATGCAGATCTCAAGAAACACCTGGGGGACTCCAACATTTGTGTGGTCCTGAAAGAAAAGGATCAGAACGGCAAGAAGCCATGTTATGAAGGAAACTTCACCGTGCACCGCCCTTACCCCCCCCCCCAACAACAAGCACTTACTATGTTCTAGGAACTGTGGAATGACTTGGACCTAACTCTCTCTTGGCCCTATCAGTCATGTGGACTGTGTAGGCTGAAGGGGTAAGAGGGTATACATGACCCCTAATGACCCTAAGATCATCCCTACATTGAGGGAGCTCTATAAATCTGGAGTCAACTAGCATTTTTAATCACCTGCGATGTGCCAGGAACTCTGTTAAGTCCTGGGAATACAAAGAATGGCAAAAACCCCAAACCCTGCTCTCAAAGAGCTCCCAGTCTAATGGGGGGAGACAAGATGGAAGCTACATCCAAATGAACTCTCGACAGGATGCACTGGGGGCAGTCTCAGAGGAAGGCACCAAGATGAAGGAGGACTGGGAAAGACTCCTTGATGAAGGAGGGACTTTAGCTGAGACTTGAAAGCAGCCAGGGAAGCCAGGAGGTGGAGATGAGGAGGGAGAGAATTCCAGGCATGGGGGCCAGCCAGCAGACGTAGTGTCATGGGCAAGGAACAGCAAGGAGGCCAATGTCACTGGATCATAGATGATGCGGAGGAAACTAAACTGTAAGAAGATTGCAAAGGTAGGAAGGGCAAGGTGGAGAAGGGCTTTGAAGGCGAAACAGAGAATTTTATATTGGATCCTGACAGTAATAGGGGGCCACTGGAGCTGATTGAATAGGGGGATGATTTGGTCAGGCCTATGTTTTAGGAAGATCAATTTGACATCTGAATGGAGGATAGATTGGAGCAGGGAGAGACTTGAGGCAGGAGGACCCACAGCAGGCTACTGTAATAGTCCAGGCATGAGGTGATGAAGGCCCACACCAGGGTGGTGGCAGTGTCAGAGGAGAGAAGGGAGCGTATATGAGATACGTTACAAAGGTCATTGTTAATAGGAGGGACTTGAATGAAGATCTAGCAAAGGAGACTGAGAAGGAGTGGTCAGACAGGTAGGGGGAGAACCAGGAGAGAGAAGTGACACAAAAACCTCGAGAGAAGAGGGTGACTGACAGTGGCAAAGGCAGAGGAGCAGTCAAGAAGGCTCGGTTCGATAAGAGGCCAGTAGGTTTGGCACTTAGGAGAGCATGAGTTACTTTCAAGACGGCAGCTTCCATTGCACGACGAGGTCCCAAGCCGGAGTGCAAAGATTTAAGAAGGGAGTGAGAGGACAGAAAGTGGAGTCACCAATTCTCGATGGCCTTCTTGAGGAGCTTAGACACAAAAGGGAGGCAAGATATGGGCCAATCGTGAGTGGGAATGGATAGATCAAGTGAGGTTTCTGAGGATGGGGAAGACATGGACAAGGAGAGTCTGAAGATCAGTGAGAGAATGAGGGTGACAGAAGGGGTGGATCTCTTGGAGGAGACAGGATAGATTGGAATCACTAGTACGTGTGGAGGGCTTAGCCTTGGCAAAGAGAAAGACCATCTCTTCATGTGAAACAGAGGTGGAGGAGAAAATAGTGGCAGAAGGCATTTTGGAGTAATTGCTTAAGTCCCTGAGGAAGGTGGGGCTCACCAGAAGAAAGGGCTACCAACTCCCCAGAAACTCTGAGTTCTTTCTTGAATGAGGGACTTTCAATCACAGGTGATTGAAATTGTAGTGACTAAGATCCCCAGGGGAGGTGGGGCCCACTAGAAGGGAGAGCTAGCTGCCTGGATTTTTTGTGGGCTTGGTATACATCCTTTGCACTGTTCTATTAGGTTGAATAAAACCTGTCATACATTCTGTTTTACTAGCCTGAGGGCTTGCATGCAAAATGAGAACCTTTGAATTCTGTCTGCCTAGGTTGCCTCAATTGTACAATAAGGGTTGTAATAGAACTTTCCTCACAGGGTTGATAAAGTATTTGTAAAGCATTTAACAAAGTGCCTGGCACATAGTAGGTACTTAATAAATATTTGTTCCCTTCTCATTTGGGATTTTGATGTTCCCATGGAAAACTCTGGGTTGGAGGTTGGAGTTTGAAGCCAAAGAGATTTGTTACACACTCCCAGGTGATCTTGGGTCTGTAGTGTCAGGGGACTGCCTAGTCTCCATTATCCCACTGGCCAATGATCCAAACTCTCACCATTCCTCCCCCTTTTAACTCTAGGCTTTGCAGTCCGAGCCCAAGATGGGCAATTGTGTCAGAGCCTTAGACGTGAAAAAGTCTCTGCCTGCTATAGCGCTTCTCTCCGTAGCTGCTCTGGTTTCAGCAACTGCACAGCTCCCTCATCAAATGTTCTCTGGGCAACAGTTAGCCTTCAGAAGAGTTATTAATCCAGGACATGTGTGTGCATGTTGCTTTCTCCAGTTATCTTACTTACAGCCAACAGGTTCAGAAGGCACAGTCGGAAATAGAAGACATATCTTCCCCCAGATGGGCTCTTCCAGCCTGTAACAGTGCAATCCCAGTCTCAGCAAGCCCTCGGTCCAAGGTGCCATCACAGTCCAAGGGCCAAGGAACCCACGTGCTTGAACCCGGGATAAGGAAGAGATGGGGTCCTAACTTCATCATTCCTGGGTCAGAGAGGAGCCTTCACTGCTCCCTTGTCTACCCTTGTCAGGCCTTTACCAGTCCTCCATCAGCTGCCTTCTCCCCACTCTATTTCCACCTCTTGGGTCTAGTGTGAATGGGGTCCTGCCCTTGGCACAGGTGGCGGGGAATGTGGAAGCAGAGATGGCTTTGAGGAGTGGGCAGCTATAGGTTCACATTGTGGCAAGGTCGGGGCCAAATGTTCAGGAACAACAGTTTTCAGGCTAAACAGAGCTGGGCAGCCCCTAGCAAAGGATGGTTTGAGCAGAAAAGGCAGCCAACCCTGCCCATTGTGCTGAGCCACTCACTGTCTTTCCAAGCCTTTGATCTAAGGATCTAAGGCTACCTAAGGGTAGCCCAGGCCTGCTACCTTGACCCCAGCCTCCACCAAGGACTCCCTTGGCCCTAAAGAGAACTCAACTACTTAAAGTGATCTCTGACTCCCTAACTTTGGAGAAGCAATGGGGAGGCAGTCTTGGTCAATGTGTAAATCTTACAGAGCTGCGGCAGAGGGCAGGTCCTCACTTGAGAGATGTGGTTGAAGCAGAATAAACAAATCTGTGGAGGTAGGGGCAGTCCAGGATCTGGGCCTAGGCCCTCTTTCACTCCTTCTTAGTTCTTTTTGGTGCCCCCCCCCCGGATAGGTTTGCCCTTAGGAAAACTCAACTCCATCCTCGAAATTTCCTTGCCCCAGCTTTGCTCCGCAACTTGGAGCGTATTTGTCTATGCACATCATGTCTTCACGATATCCTCCCTCTGGACCAGGCAAACACAAGCTCTGTGAGGACAAGGACAGTTTCTTTTTGTTCTTGGAACCCAGTGCCCAGACAAGTGCCTTGTACATAGTAGGCATTTTATAAATATTTGCCAAATTACTAAATAGCACACATGCACCAAAATGAAAATGCAGGAGAGCCAGATGGATGGGGCTAACTTTAAGTGTTATCAGAAGGCCAGAGGGGGCATTACTGTGGCCTAAGAGTGGTTAGCAAAGCTCCCTAAAGTAAAGCATACCCAGACCCTGGAAAGCAATGATTAATGGGCTGCTGGGCACCTGGGAGAACAGGGAAGTGATCCCCAAGGAACCATCCTGGGCTTCGGGTTAAATGTGTTCTCTTTTAAAAAATTTAAATAAATGTTATATCAATGCTCTTCTTTATATTGCTATCCTTTCCCAATGACTCCTGCCCTGCCAAAACTCCACCCTTGTAACAAAGAAATAGAGTTAAGTAAAACAAATTGACCCAGAGTCTGACAAAGGATCCTCATACAATTCAAAGAGTTCATTGATGACAAGAGTAAAAGTCAAAGATACCATGAAGGGGACATGGATCACTGCCAATGGTGGAGTCGGGCCAAAGATGTAGACAGTCTCTAGAACCGAAGAAGAAGAAATGTAATGGGAATCGTTGGAAAGTCTACTTGGGTTCTGAAAAACTTCACCAGTACAAGATGAAAAATGTGTGGTTCCAGAGCAGTTGCAAAAATCTGAGGGTTTGAGTGGGCTGGAGGCAGAAAAGTGATGGACCAGAGATACAGAGTAAGGCACATGCAGGGGCACTGAGGGCCAGGGTGTTGCTCATTTTTTTTGCTTTATTCAGAGGGAAGGTTCTATGAGGTGTGTGAGGTAGGGAGAGAGGGAGGAGTGGGATGTGACAGTGATCTATAGTTTAAAAAAGGATGAATAAAATATTTATTTTGAAAACTAATGATTCCATTGGGGTAACATTGTGTGTTCAAATTCCTGCTGGATGTAATGTACCTAATGTACCCCACATTCTGCGTCCCCAAGAAGTCATCTGATAGCTGCAGGCCCAATTCCCAGAGACGAGGAAGTGAACTAGATGCTAGAAAGGCTCAAGCCTGCCCCATCAGCACCCCCTAATCAACATTCTTTGCTGGGAGTCCATTCCCGTTGGTATGCACCAGCCCCTCAGTAACTTTTAGCCAGTGGAAAGGCACTATGATATACTGGGACGAGAGTGGGATTAGAGCAGTAAGGAGTTAGGTCCACAAGGACATCCAGGAGCCAGAAGGGTGAGATGTGGTGAAGATCAGTTGGGTGAGAAAAGAAACAGAAGGGCTATTGCCATCAGATTATATCACAGACGTTGCTGCTGCCCACCACCCCAGACATGTAGCCAAGTAGGGAGTCCCATCCCACCAGTTCTCATCGATTGCTATGAGGTCAAATTGCCCTCTTTGCACTAATTCACCTGATTGGCCATACTTTGTTTATTTCTAACTAGACCTCCGAGGCCATCCATTTTCAGTGCCAGCTCTCTTCTTGGCCGTTGTCTCCTGTGAATTCCTAATCCTCGGGAACGACTGCTACTTTTCCTCTTCTGTTGTGCCTGCTAGTCTCTAGTCTCTAGTATTTGTGTTGGCAGATTAATGCAGGGAATGTTCTCGCTCCTCCTTCCTTTCCAGTTTAAAGCCTTCTAAATCAGATTCATATGATTGCAGGCAAATCTATTTTTACCAGCCCTTGTTAGATGCACTCCACCCTTGGCTAAGAGCCCATCATTCCGATATTTTAAGCCATGATCCAGAAGGCCAAATCTCAGTCTCAGGTATCAGTTTAATCCACCCAACATTTATCATTACCTTCTTAATCAGTTGTTTGATTCCCAAATTTGCCTCTCTCTTCTGAAGCCCCTACCTTTCAATCAGAAGCCTGGATCCTATTTTCCTCAGTTTCTTGTCCAGGATAGAGACGGACAGAGAGAGAGAGAGAGAGAGAGAGAGAGAGAGAGAGAGAGAGAGAGAGAGAGAGAGAGAGAGAGAGATAGGCAGAGTATTTGTTGAGCACTTCTTCCATGCCCAGCAGAATGCTAAGTGCTGCTGGTATAGACACAGGCAGCCAAGACAATCCCTGCCCTCAAGGAGCTTGTACTCTAACAAGGGAAGACAATGCGCGAAGGGAAGCTGGAAAACAGGAGATGGGGCTAGTTTGGAGTTGGCAGAGCCCAGGCTAGTGTCTGGGGCAGAGTCCAAGTTTCCTCTGAGGGAAGGTGGGAATTAAGGCCAGAATGGGGGTAGCATAGTCTGGAGAAGGCCAAGTGCCACCAAGGTGTTTATCCTAAAATCGTGACCTTCCTGAGAGAGGAAAGTTCATTGGTCAGTTGGCTAGTCCAAGCAACAACAGGATTGTTGATTGTATCTCCTGCAAATGAGCATCCAGGCTCCACTGGGAGGCCTTCAGGGAAGGGAAGACTCTAGGAGAGCTCATTGGCTCTTCTCCATTAGCTCTCCAGCTCTTCTGGAGGAGGTGGGGATGATGGCCAGAGTGGAGGTGATGACCAGCACCATCTAATCCCTAGTGATGCAGTTGAGTTTCCAAGTGATGGTATCCTTTGTGCCATCATGAAGTTTGACAAGTCATGACGGTTTCCCTGTAACATCCTAGAGATGCATCCCCCATGTGCAAGGTGCCATGCTAGGATAAGGATCCTGTGGCTTGCTCAATGATTACTCTTGGGAGCACGAGCAGCTGCTCTTCCTCAGACTGTTGAAAGAAAGAGTGAGCTTCATATCCCAGTGTTCAAGGACCCTTCATCTGTTCCTTCTCTGTGTCGCATTTTTCTACTCTTCAACCTTCGGTCATAGGTTCAGACTCTCCTCCCTCCCACTCCTTAACCTTGCCTCAGCCTCTTCATAACCATTTTTGTCTTTGTACTGCTTCCATTCTTTCTGGGAACACTTCATTCTTCCTCAGGCAGGAGAGTATCAAGGCATCCCTCCAGCCCTTTTATCTTCTCTAATAGAGAGACCAATCTGGTATACTCTGTGCATGGATAGCTTTTAGCCGGCCCTGGCAGAAACAAAGGCCACCATGTAATACCCCTTGTCCTCCATGCTTGATGGAAGTCACATTGTCACTCTTCTCTATTGCTTGCTGGCCACCTTCTTGCCTAACTCTTAGGGGAACTGTGAAGGCAAACCGCCTGGCCACCATGGTGGTCTACTGCCTGGAGACTTCATTGCTCACAGTTTCTGAGCAAGGCTTCCTGCATTTTCTCAGGGTATGATAATTTACTCAACTCTCTTTGATTGGCAATTAACAGATCCTTGCCAAGCCCTAATGTAAACAGAAACTGCTCTCCAATGTCATCTCTAAAGAGTTTGAAAGTTGCAATCCAATGACCAATAAGGCTTCATTGAGTTCAATCCAATTCAACAATATTTATTAAGCAGCCTACTGTGTGCACAGAGCTGTTGTGATAGATACCTGGAGATAACCAAAACCAAACCCCAGTCCTACAATCCACTAGAGGTTGGATAAACTCTTAGAGTCTACCTCCTCTCTCTTCTTCCCTCGGCTGGAACCTAGAGACTACACTGGTCTTTCTTGGTCACAGACCTCATGGGATGTGTGCTTCTTGCCAACCTTCAAGGTCATCTAGCTCATCCTTTATAGAAAAGGAAACTGAAGCCCTAAAAGAAGAACTTGCCCAAGGTTTACATAGTAAGGAGCCAGGCCAGAATTGTGTTGCCCCAAAGAATTCTAACACCTGTGTGCTCCTTCAGCTATGATTTACTGATTCTCACAGAAGACATAGGCAACAATTGTCCCTTAGCATCCACCCAATTGTTCGCCCCAAGTTCATAGGAAGAAGACTGTGCCATATGTACTTGAGAAGGGGAACAGAGATAATCCTCTTTTGGGAGGCTCCTTATCCCAGCTGAGTTGGAATGATGGCCTGGAGATGATGGGCAGTATGGTCTGGGAGGGGCTGGTCAGGCCACAGGGATTCCCTTCTGAGCCCCTCAAAGGCAAGTAGGAGTGACTCTCAGGTTAAACCATGGCTGAATGTCAAGAATTACAAGATACACTCAACCGCAAGCAGGAAGCACATATTCCAGGCCTGAGTGAAATGTGGCATTGGCCTCTCTGGGCTATTGTCAGAGCCACAGGGGACCAGACCGAGGACCAGCATCCCTAGTGGGTAGGAGCAGAGTCCAGGATGGGTACACACGTTGGTATCTGCTCTAGGTAATGAGCTCAGAGATGGGAATCTGGGCCGAGTCAAGCTTGCCTTTTCCCAGGCTTCACATGGAAGAGTCAGAAGCCTGAGCACTGGGGACCTA
This sequence comes from Phascolarctos cinereus, assembly GCF_003287225.1. Taxonomy (NCBI): domain Eukaryota; kingdom Metazoa; phylum Chordata; class Mammalia; order Diprotodontia; family Phascolarctidae; genus Phascolarctos; species Phascolarctos cinereus. The sequence continues at coordinate 3,689 of NW_027556187.1, read as the reverse complement.
AAACCATGAGAATGGCTTCTGAACAAATGGACAGTCAGGCTTATGGATAGCTACCCCTCCCCACAACCCAACAATTGGGTGTTGCCTTGAGAGATGAGTAAAAAGTGTGCGTGAGTGCCTAAGACAAGACAATCTGTCATGGCCAATGGGATTTTCTATCGCAGAGAAAGGCATGAATGAGATCATGTTCTCCTACATTTCCAATGGAAAAATTGTACTTCAGTAAGACCCGAGATTGCTAAAGAGATATCAATTATTCAGAGAAAGGATAGTGATGCATAGGGAGATTCTACCATATCTGATTGTTTAAATGTTTACAAGAGGCCTTCTAATACAAACCTGCATAACCCAGACACAGATTGCAATGTTCAAACTCTTTAGAGATGACATTGGAGGGCAGTTTCTGTTTACATTAGGGCTTGGCAAGGATCTAGACATCCAGATGGCAGACAGGCTGCCAGCCCCTTAAAGGACCAGCAAAATCCCTGACTGGTACCCAGAGGGAGAGGAAGAGTCATTGCCAGTCACATGCACACGTGTATGTGCACATACATACGCCGTATACACGCACTCTGAGGGCCACGTCCCCAGAAATGCTCATGAAGCATGTGGCTCACGGTCCTATGCATCTGCTCCTATTTGATCTCTCGGGTTTTCTTCCTAGCAAGGGTTCATGGAGGGGAATGGTGGAGCCAAGGTTTGCAAAAATAGATTGGGGCCACATCATGGAGGGCTTTGGAGATTGAGATAAAAAAAAATGGGCTTTCTTCTGTGGGCACTGGTAAGCCATGGAGGACTTTTGAATAGGGGAGTAACATGATCAAAGCTTTGCTAAAGGAACAAGTAATGTGGCATTGGGGGTGAGCCTAGAGATAGGGAAACTGCTTAATAAGTAAGAGGTCAAAATATTCTGATTTACAGTGGTTTGCTGTCCAAGTGGAAAGAGGAGACAGCTGGCCCAGCTGATGACAGAAGTCCTTGGTCAGGCTAGGTACAAACTACACTCATTATTTTCATTGATGTCATCTGCTTACCATGCACACTTGAGTCTCATGTCACATAATAAGTTATTCAGGACATTAGCTGTGCAGCTATGTGTTTTATTTACTTTAACCACAGAACTACCTTTTGGCTAGCCAAAACAATCAAAATGAGTCTACATTGTTTTCAGTTGTTTTCAGTTGTATCTGACTCTCCATCGACCCCATTTGGGGTTTTCTTGGCAAAGACACCAGAGTGGTTTGCCATTTCCTTCTCCAGCTCATTTTACAGAGGAGGAAACTGAGGTCAACAGGGTTCAGTGACTTGCCCAGGGTCACCCAGCTAGTAAGTGTCTGAGGTTGAATTTGAACTCAGGTCTTCCTGAGTTCTATCCACTAGAGCACCACCTAGCTATTGTCGCTAATAGCTCATGAGCTCCTCCTGATGTGTTGGTCCAAAACAAAGGCATTCATCAAAATGACATAGCAAGAAATGGAACCTCTTCCTTATAAACCTGGGGCACACTGTCCCTGGGGCAAACACACAACACAAGCACACAATAGGAAGAATGAAGACACATAAAGCCCGCAAGCAGAGTGCCACTCACATGAGGAGTAACTCCAGCCTCTGCTCCTGTTGACCTTGGTCTCAGTAGGCTATGCTGGGCACTACCAGCTGGCACACCATTGGTACTCCTAGGTGGTGCTCCATCAGATGCTGAACCACCAAAACTCTCAAGCAATGGACTGCTATGCTCTTTTAGACAGAAGAGATGATGTGAGACCCTTGCCATCAGACCGGTGGAAGCCTCTCCTGTTTTACTCACTTGGAGACTTGACCTAGAGACTTCCCATCTCTTGAGCTGGAGGTCCCCAGTCTCAGGTGTCAAGACTTTCACAACTCAAGGGGGGTGCTAGCAAGCTGTTGCACACAAGCTTGGACATCCCACCCCTTTCTGGTCCCTCACCACGTGTCCTTGGTCAATTAGAGATCTCATCCTTATGATGATTAGCCAATAGACCTCTTCAGTTTTCATCTCTGCTGGTCAGGTACTCAGGTACTGGCCATTTTCCCAATAACTACACAACATCTCTGAGGTTCAGGGTTTTCCAAGTTTTACTTTTTTCATGAAAAAATGCCTGTTGATCAGTATATTTCTAGCCTTTCCATACACAAATACTGCTACTTCAGGTCTACAAAAGAAGAAGTTAAAAAAAAAAAAAGAAGACTTTTCCACACTCTTACAAAATCATATTTAAAGCAAAGTAATTCCAACAGGACAACTTTTTTTGGGGGGGAGGGTGTCAGGGATTAGGAAAGGTTCCAAGGTGGGGGGGGAGGGGCAGGACCCCAGTTGTACATTGCAGGAAGCTGTGTGTTCTAGGAGATGGAGGTGAAGAGGAAAGGGGGACAGCCTGGGCAAAGACACGGAGGTGATAGAGCTCAGTAGCCTGGTGTAGTCTCTCTCTCCTCTCCTCTCCTCTCCTCCCCCCTCCAACAAGGAGATAACATACAGACCATTGCATTTCCCCAGCTCTGGCCTCCCTACCTGTACCCCTCTGGAGATCCCCAAGCAAAGAAAGGGCCCAAAACACATCCCTAACCAAAGCCAGACACTTAAACATTCACTGGCTGCTCACCCACACTGAGATTCAAATTCATCTGCCATTCAGTTTTCAATTCCCTGACTGGGCCTGGGGCCATGGCTGGGGGGGGTGGGGTGAAGGGGGTAGGGCATCCTAGTTCCTCCCCCATCTGGGGCTGTCCAGCCAAAAAGTCTGTCCAGACCACCTCTCTACCTGGGTGGGAGAGTGGGGAGGGGTCCTCTTCTGTATGCCAGACTCAGAAAGGGGCCCCAGGGCAAGGCGTTGCCACATGGGAACAGGGAAAGAAATATCCCTCCAGAGAAAAGCTGTCAGAATGCATCCAAGAGTCCTGTCCCTAAGAAAAACCATGGCCATCTCTTGTAGGAGACCTCCTGTCATTGAGCCACGTTTCTGTGGGGCCGAACTTTGCTGTTGGGTCAGATGTTTGAGAGAACACACACGGAGACCAAGCTGTCTGCTCTCACTGCCGGGACGCCTCTGCTAAAAGGCAGGACCCAGGACCCTGCTAGGGCTGGGGTGGGGGGAGGGGGCAGTTGTGATGGAGGCAGGATGCTCTCTGACCTCCAGCTTGGGGATGTGTGGATGGGGGAATGGAAACCTCCCAGGTTTTCCACTGGCTGTTTGGGGCCCAGCCCTGAATGGGATGTATCCATACAAACCGAATTCGTTTATTTGCCTTACCTGACAGCACCCATCACCAGGCGGATCCTGTGCCCTGTCCACTTCAGTGCATTCCCAGTGCGCAACTTCTGGGCCAGACAGGAACAGAGTAACAGGAGAGCTCTGAAGAAGGGGAAGCTACCTCAGGAGTCAACGGGGCAGCCTGGTGAGCTCCTTGGGCATACCGTTTTCATGCTTACTACATGAAGTGCCCATGGATGAGTCAGGGACGGGAGGGGGTGTGGGGAGAGAGGAGAGGGCCAGGCCACCCGCTGCCACATGTGGGGGCTGCATGTCCACCCTGGGGTGAACAAAGGAGGCAAAGAGAGCTGCCCTAACTCAGCTCCCAACAGTCAAACAGAATAGACCCAGAAATGACCTTTTCTCCCCTCAAGCATCCTTCTTGAGCTGAGGCCCCTTTTCCCTTTCCTAGCAACGAAG